>NW_025944519.1:265328-394836 GCF_000764305.2 Hyalella azteca
ATGCAGAAGCATCGGATTTGAAACTAAAGGAAAATTTTTTATTGAATTCATTTTAAAGGTGGCCACTGGTGGCTCATTGATGCGCCACCGGTGCCAATGGGTAGTTATTGATGTACGAAGAGCTTTACGGGTGTGGTGGCCATTGGCAGGTTATTGGTGTGTGATAGGTGGTGCACGCCACCCTTAATTCACTGTATAAATCATATAAGCTCCACCTATGGGGTCCGCCGATAGCCACCATAAAAACATAGGTGCTCCACTCTCAATTTTTATTTGGGAATTAAGCGGCGTCCGCTCCGCCGACAGTAACGTGCGGATTGCGACACTCAGAGCAACTCCGTGTGGTTTTGTCCAAACTGTGATACACTTGTCGCTCTTAAGTGGGTCTTCTTGATCACGTTTGGGCCGGTAAAAGGGCATTTCTGTGTTATTAGGGCTCTCTGCTTGTGCTTTGAGTAAGAAATTATGTCATTATTTTGGCAAAAGAACTCGTCGATTTTTCAAGTGTACAATTTGGACAATAGGACCCATTACTTATTCCAAGTGCAGGTCAACCTGAGCTTCCAAACCTCACGAAGGTTTAAAGTTAGAATAATCTTTATCCCTAACAAAATTTAGAGCCAGAGGAGACTCTGAAATAGGGAACGGCTAGGACTCGGATGCATGCAAATCAGCTTCTCTATGACCGCTTTTTGGTCAACATTCCGATCCCTGATCAGACAGCTACGAGAGTCTGGTTTCGACTAAGTCGACCACTGAGCGGTTCGTATAGGGTTCATCCAAGTATACGGGGCAACTCTGGCCGAGTCTGACAATGTGAAAAAAATTGTTGGTAATAATGCTCGTGAAAAAAACTGCTTTTCTCCACAATCGAAGAAATAGTGCAACAAATTATCGACAATCAACTAATTGTAAACCAAGCAATAACAGAGTTGCGTAATCTCTGATATGATGAAAGTTGCCACATCAATATTTACCAAAGCATTGAAATATGGACGAAAATTAACCGATGATGCTATTAGTTTTCGGTTGTATGAATTGACAACAGGTTTCTCTTTATGTAATCTCAAGCATTTACAGTCAATCAGCTAGAGGACATACTATCATGCAGTTGCGTACATACCCAGTACAGCAGTGCACTCAATCATTGTAAATAGCGAGAAGTATTTGCGGAGATTATGTTACTCTCCCCTCATCTGCAGTCCAATGGAAGAACGACGCGCCACTCCCACCACTCGATCATCGGTCTATAGACTCTTCTAGAAGTTCGACAGTCAGAGCCTCACCGCAGCGCGCTTCGACGACCTGCATTCTGCCTAAGAATTTTTTTATACTTACTGATATAGACAATGGACAATCAATACAATTTTCCTTTCTAGACTAAGCAGGAAATAATTTTATGATTAATGAAAGAAATACTATAGTTTTTTAAATAGATGCAAAGTTGAAAAAGATATACTTTCCATATAGTGATTAGCAATCCACTGCATCAGCTGATTCGTCGCTGCTGTGAAAGCTTTGCTTGTATCTCCATTATTCAGGAAAACTGTTGATAATCGCAATTTCTCGTTAGCCTTAAATAACACTATTTTCTCAATGGAAATCACGATTTGTTTGAAATAGTGGTCCCCAAACTTGTCTTCTCGGCGTCCACATTAGTGTTGCCCCACGCTACTCTCCCGATACCAAAGATACTCATTATCTCTTGACTATACTCCACGATTGTATATTTCTTCAGTGATAAAGTTGGTGTGGATGTTGCAACGGGAACACTGTGATCGATATTCTTTAAAATTCTCAATTCAACTCAAACGAATTATTAGACGTTGTTTTTGGAGAAAAAGGCATTCACTCGAAAAAAAAAAATAATTACAAACTTTTCGGGTGCACCTTTTCTAACGAGGTATTATTACACAAAGTCACCAAGATTTAAATTTGTAAACTCGACTCAGACAGGATTAGATACCAGCTAAATGACAGAGCTAGAAATAGTTTACGCCATCGTTGTCTGCCAGCTCGACGGCTCAAGGCATGGACAGATTTCAAAAGGAAATGTACAAATATTCTATTCTATTATAACCAGAACCTCGTACAACGACGGCTTGTTCTAGCGTGAATCACGAACTCAGAAACAGGTTCCCTGTAGCTGGTGTCGGGAGCTAGGCACGCCCGCATGATGTGCGCTCTTCTGTTCTTGCTCTTGAGGACGTGGTAGCTGACGGGCGTGGGCTCCATCAGAACGCCCGTCCAGCCGAGCTCCCGTTCAAGGTACAGTGTGTTAGATAAGCTCTCTCCCGTCAACGCTCCTACTTCGAAGAAGGAGCCTCTTTTCTGCAATGGTATGGAATGGTTATTTCTTCCTTAATTTACGCGGTTTGAAACCGGGAAGGGTACGCACAACGAACCAATATTTTAATAACAAAGCAATTCATTCTCAATACATTTTATTTGCCATTTTCAGCAGTTAGGGCATAGATTTAAACGAATATACACACGACCGACAAAACATAAATATACAAACTGTATGAGTGCAGAATATGTGAATTGGGAAAATTTAAGACCCTGATAATAATTTAAAACTCGATTCTGGTATAAATACGTCTGTACAGTGAATCCTGGTATAAATACGTCTGTAAATTTGTATTTGTATTGGCGCGCAGAGTGATGTTTTTTTTTAACTCGAGGAGGCATCACTACAATGGCTATGACACCGAAAACACTCACCATATCCCTGAATATCTCCTTGACGTGTTTGTATTGGCCGTGCTGGGAGTAGAACTTCTGGCGCGGGTTGTCAAGGTAGTATATAAGGACCCTCTCGGGCTGGCGCGATGAGGGCCTCTCAAGCTGCCTGGATGACGGCCTCGTCTCGCATGTCTTTGCCCACGAGGTCAGGGTGGAAAAACAAGTCCTCCGTCTCGGGGGAAGAACGCATCGCTTCGTGTTCGGCAACTGGTTTCAGGGTGTCTGCGGTCACATGTTGTGCTTCATGTCATTCATAGATTTAAATCAATGGGAAACGATTATACGAATACATTTTCAATGCACTTATGTCATTATTAAAAGCGGTTCACCCTTGTGCGTTTCAATGAAGTTAAATTTTTGTTTTGTTTCGTTTATGTCAATTATATTAATTGATTAATTAATTATTTCAAGTAATAAATTTTTTAAGAACCATTAAACTTACCTTCAATAACTTCTATTATCACACTTTTGGTAAGAATAGGAATCCCTAATAATAGAAGAAAAATCACCACAAAGACCGGCAAAAGTGTCCTCAGAGAATATTTCATTGCGAGGTACCTCATTATTTAACATCTATTTGTGAGTTTTCATGCCGTAGAAACGTGTTATTCTGAAAAAAAAATAAAATTGAATCAGCTGTTGAATTATGCTAGCAGCTTCAGTTGGTCATTTGTTGGCAGGCTTTCTAGACTGCAGAGAGTACGAAGAATTTACATTGTGCGCACTTCTCTATTGGTAACGCAAGTCATTGTATACAACTATGTAAAGTTGAAGATATGGAAGTTTCGCCGGGGCAAATTTAGAGAAACCGTATTTTGTCTATCATGTGTATAACAAATTAATAAACATGTATAAATAATAATAGTGAATTAATAATGTTGATATTCAACGAACTAAGGTCAAACAATTTAATTTTGAGACAAATTTCAACAGAAAATTCCAGTTGTACGCCGAAAGTATTTTTTCACTTACAAAAGTTCTTCCATAAAGAATACTACTGATCTTTTGTCCATCGTTCACCGCTTAAATAGCAAATCCTTGATCTAAACCAGTTTTCGATGCTTCGGCACTAATTATACGATAGCTATTCGAAAATGGAATATTATTTCGAATTCTCTAGTTTTTTATTTCGTCCAAAGTTTCTGTGATCCTCGATCGTAGTGAAGCACCGCCAATCATAGAAAGCCTTCCACCGACTGCAGTCGCGGCAAGAGTCACACTGCTGGCGACGAGCTGAAGGAACCTCGTCGGACTGAACAAGTAAATTTCTGGCGTTGTTTTAGCCACGCGTTGCTTGGGTTGAATAACACATTGAATAACACTGTTTATAACACTTTACTGAACACAAATAAATAAATTTGATGCTTGCGAACAACCATTGAAAGAGTAAAATATAAAATACGAATGAATACAAGATAGAAGGGATATAATGAACCATATAGATAATTAAATCAAATAGAATACACGACTGAAGAATCCTGATAAGGATTCGAATAAAAAGGAATGCATGACTGAAGAATAGAACATTGTCTGAAAAAGTAGCAAAAAAACATTCAAGTTATTAAAATTTTTATATAACAGAATTAAATATCCATGTAGTAGGATCGGTAACAATAGCAATTAAAGCAAAACACTACAATAAATTCATGCAATTAATTTCCATTCTAGCGACTCAATATTTGTCTTATTATCCATGGTTTGATTCCTGCCCAAGTTTTAACAACAAAAATTAGAGTGCATAAAAAAATGCACAAAAAATCGTTTGTATAAATTCAATGAAATGAATCATTAATATAAACAGAAACATCGATGCCATCATATAAAAATGCTTACGCTGAATTGTGAAACTGGAATTGAAAGCCTGCCATAATCATCCGCTATATAACCGTTTGTACGTAATGTGGAACGAAGAGGGAGACCTTCTGTCAATACCGATTATCTCGTTCAAAGAAGTGAACTGTTATGTAAAAGAAAACCGACGATTCTCTCATGACTGTGGTTGTTCTGTCTGTCTCTGTGTCTTGGTTCTGTCTATGTGGTTGTTCACATAAAAAAACATTGGTTGTCTAATCAGGTGGCAGGCGTATATGACGGTGGCATCCGAAAGCTGGTCCTATACGTACGTTACGATAAATGCTTTACTTAAGTGGAATAATGTTGAAAAGTACAGTATGATATTTCACGTGGATACATTAATTTTTGTTAAATTTATTGCTTTTTTTAAACGCTACTTACTTTAAAACCACGCCTCGCATTAATGCGAACTGCGGTGTTTTCGCTGAAAAAAATATGTCCTTCTATTATGCTACCAATCAACCATAAATTCATTAGACGAGTAGATAAGAACTAATTTTTCCGGTCCGTATTCGCTTTTGGAGGCAACATTTTAAAAGTGTAGATCATAACGCGTTGAAGCGATATTGGTTTCACTCATGCTTCACAATATTCAGCCGTTTGGTGCACTAAGCAATGCGTAATTAAGTGTGAAGAATTCTCCTGATTCCTTTTCTCCACAAATCTAGAAATGTACCCTTCAATAGTTTTTACCATCGAGAAACTATCCTAAATCAGCCCTCCCCCACGCAACAAAAATAAATTACCTTTAATTAAGTATTAAAATAACTTGTTTGCTTACTACTTGTGTTTTGAAGACTTGTGTTTTCAACTGACGATGGAGCTGGACTCCAAATCGTTTTCGCTTATAAAGAAATAATGGATTTTTGTGCTATTGCCTTTACTTTTAAATTCCTTTAATTAATATAATTTAGCATAATTTAAAACGTCGACACGCGCTATATCGATCATAAAAATTAAAGAAGAGACATATAAGGACTAACCATCTATTATACTAAAACAGTTCATTATTGTATTAAACAGACCGATCGTAACTTTAAAACTGATCAGATAGGGAACGCCAAACGACGGATGAAGTATATTATCAGGGCTGGAAAAAATCAGTACAAAAAACATTACCAACAGAGCGTTGCACGGCACAGCAGTCCATGCTGTTGTGTCTGTTCTAAACCTTCGTATTATGGATCCATTAACACCGCCTGTACATCTGAGGAGGAATTGCCGCGGTGACTTCGATCTTTATACTCCCTGTATTATGAGTCCACTAACACCGCCTGTACACGTAAGGGGTTTCGAAATTCATGGTGGTGCAGGAGAATTAAATGGTTGCATGGAAATCTTGCATAAATATAAATATAATACTATTTATCGATTACCATATGAAAATTCTGCGAAATTCATGTCCCGAATATAAACATTTGAAAACTCTAGTCTTTGTTTTCAAGATAATGCCGAGTCTTGGATGGATTAATGCTAGAGTTGACGAAAATAGAGTTCCTTGTAAAAATTCTCATAGAAAATTGCCGTCTGACCTTCGTCTGGAGCTTCTCATATTTTGAAATCCATATTCAAACCTCCACTGAGTTGTTTATTGATGAACAAATAGTCTTGGTTGAGTTGCTTTATAAACTTGAAGCCTTTTTCTTCCATGAACGTCCTGAGCGCTTCAGGGCCTTCAGGAAGTAAGAAGATCTCGATGGTGATCACTCTGATCTTCACGTCATCCCACGGGATGTTCTTCAGCACCTGCCGCACACAAATCCAGAAATTGTCTTGAGAAAATCACAACCAAGATCTTGAAGCTATTAATTTAGGTTATTAGCAGTAATTAATTGATATATAGATGATAATTAGGATGATAAACGTATTAATCTTTAAGCTACATTCGTTGGAATGACTTAAGCTGAAACGAATATGTTAAACCATAATCTACGTATAATTTTCATAGGTAAGAAAATATCGTGTTACACGTGTTTTTATTAATATTTTCTTTCGAAAATTATTTTAACACCGTCATCACACCAGGAATATATTATAACAACTATAATGTTATCACCATTACCACCCAAAAATCAGCATCAAATTATTCATATTTCCATACTAGTATGATATGTAGCACAATCCTGGAAGATCACGGTCGAAACTTTTATTACCTTCATTTCAACGCCCTCCACGTCGAGTGACATGTAATCTATCACAGGATTGCCCAACGCTGCCAGGATGCTGTACAAAGGATAGCATGGAACCCGCAAGGATTCTTCTGTCTTCTTCGCATTCATCAAGGTGTTGCCCCACGCCTCCCCTGCGATACTGTGGGAGAATATCATCCATCAGCTATGCTTTACGATGAGATCTTCCGTCAAGAAAAAATACGTCTGATTGTTAGGGCATAAAATAATTTCCAAACCGACAACTATCGGCGGTCAAAACATTTTGGAAATTACTAAATTTGACGTTTGACTGTGGTTAATATTAGTGCAAAGACGAAACACAGATTTGATAAAAATTTACACAGCGCTCTGAAAGCTGCGTATGTGTTTTTCTCATTGTGATGGAATTTAACAGATTCTCCATTACTAACACAAAGTCACAAATAGAAAATTTTTGGTAATTATTAACGGCTAACTCTAGGTCAATAATTAACATTAACACCAGAACCATGTTCCATGCCTTAACAAAATTTAGATGCGATCATGACTCTGAAATAGATGCCGCCTAGGACTCGTAAAAAAGCCGCTCTGAAACAGCTTCGGCTCAAGGTTGAAAACATCCTCTAAGCAGCTTACAAGTTAGGTGTAACTCGGCTCGGCTAACAATTCAAATAATATCAGGCGACTATTAGTCGGAAAGAATGTTCCGACCAAAAGCTGATTTCGCCCTGGTGGCCAAGAAGACCCAGAAAAACTTTAAGCCGGGTGTAGCGACTCCTGGGCAGAACCCTAGGTGGACCCTAAATTTTGTAAGGAAAAAAGCGTCCTAGTGTGAATCACGAACTCAAAAACAGGTTCCCTGTAGCTGGTGTCGGGGGCGAGGCACGCCCGCATGATGTGCGCTCTTCTGTTCTTGCTCTTGAGGACGTGGTAGCTGACGGGCGTGGGCTCCATCAGAACGCCCGTCCAGCCGAGGTCCCGTTCAAGGTACAGTGTGTTAGATAAGCTCTCTCCCGTCAACGCTCCTACTTCGAAGAAGAAGCCTCCTTTCTGCAATCAGTTTTAGTAATTGACTTTGGCTACAGCCTAAATTTTTTTATTGGAAAATGAATACGCTACACTAATTTCACAATTGTTGCGGAACATAAAGTATGCGAGATCTCGTCTCGATTCTTTACCAATGTTGAAAAATATTCAAAAAAATGTAAGTCAGTACTCACTGCAGTGAGTGACAGCTAGAGAGCGCATTATCTCGTCGACGAAATCGTGAAGTCACGGACAGACGGACGGACGGACGGATGGACATGACGAGCACAATAGGGAATTTTTTCCATAAATTAGAAAAATTCGCTAAAATGGTCAGGAAAGAAACTCTGAAATACGCCGTACCGTACAAATAGACGCTCAAATACGTTTATTGCTACCTTAAGTCTCGTCTTGCACTTGAAACGCATGTAAGTATAATGAATAATAATTTGCCGCATTCCACTTGGCTGCAATTGATAGAGCCACGGCGCAGATAAAATATTTATAATTAACATATATTTCGGTTTTGGTTGAGATCCAAGTTCATTAGAAGTAGTTTTCGGTCAATTACTTAATTTCAGGAACGACTGAACCCACATATATAGCTGAAACTGATAGAGCCGCTGCGCACTTAAAAAACTTTCAATCCCATCAACGCCCTGCTATGGTTCTTGCCCATTAGATTGACGGTACTGCCGTCACGCTTGGATAAAAAATTTATTACACTAGGATAGCATAGTATAATATAGCGTGCATTACAGCTGAGCATAATGTATGTTACAGTATGTATAGTACAGTAGTGGCGGCTTCGAAGAATAGGCCAAGTTAGGCCAGACGCTGATTCGTACAATGTTCTAGACATGTCTCCAGATTTAAAAACTGTACTTTTCATCAGATTTTTCTATAACTGGCACTATTGCTAAATAGGTACTTACATTCACCAGGTTTGTGAATAGGAAGCTATTTTTCAGTTTAAAAATATACATCTGCACAGCTTTATCAGTCTGTTCTTGGAAGCGTTTATGCTCGAGACGTCTACGATGCCAGCTTTAAGTACGGCCACTATAACGGCCCCAGAAATTCAAGCAATGACCGTACAACAAACCCTTAAATAAATTTAGTTAGTAAATGAAACCGATTAAATGAAGAATATCTCAAAATAAAAAATATTTTCACTCTATATAGGACATTTATATAGTATATACAATTTTTATTTCATTTGCTATGTTTGTTCATTGTTTTCCGCGCATTAGCCAACTACCTAATTTCGAGTTACACTTCGAATTTATAAATCAAGTCTTGGTCTAGGAGCTTTTCAGCAAAAAAACATATACCACATTCTGATATAATTGTTTGAGTATATTGCAGACGAGTCTATCGATACAATTCTGTTTTATAATAAGCACTTGTAGCACAAATATTCTCTACGACGCTCTGACCAAGTGATGAACCTTGACATTCGATAAGCAGTGGCAATGTGCAGGTTAGAAAGTGAGTCACTCGTGAGCCTGGAAGACGTGAAGGAATTATGCGATGTTCACCTCACGAGGAAGTTTCTAGACAATCAGTCTATAAACATGTGCATTGACGAATCAATCATTATAGATACCCTGATCTGTTGCACTCTAAATGAACATAATGAAACAGATATTTCGTACGGTGCCAAATGAATGCTTTAATTATGCTCCCTAGATAATGTATTTTTAGAAATGCTGCTTTTCGGTCCTTTGAGTGGGACCAATCGTGAATTACTCGGTCGGGCTTTGATAGACGGTAAAATAAAATTTTCTGTGAGGTCTATTTTAGAGAGTGGGGTCTGCAGAACACCTCATGATTCTTTGGATAGTTTGAAGTCTAAATTGACACGAGAATGGGACTTGATCCCTCAAGAAATGCTGCGTGTCTCCTGTGAAGCTTTCCCGCGTAGAATTGGAGGCCATCATTAAAAATAAGGGTGGTCATATTGAATAAATATGTCTGAGAATTGTTTAGGTAATTCTTGGCGACTAGCTCATCCAATAAATTACAATGCAACTGTTTGTTTCATTGAGAAATGAAAAAAAACATGCGTTGCCATAAATAATGCGGTCCCTGTATTAAATTTTTTCAAAATTCATGCTAATGAGAGGGAGGGTGCGTCTAAACTGAATTTATTACATTAATTAATATGCTCTTCAATAGGGACATAAACTGTGTGCCAAATTTATGCTCGTTCTTAATTATTCTTGTATAATTTGAAATCCTCACCATGATCACAAGTTATATGGTGGTCTTAAATAAACGTCTGCGATTAATTTGTGTATTTCATCTTTATGAACAAATTTGAATCCGCTGGCAGATATACTTTACGGATTTCAGTCAAGAAATCCGTAAAAATTTAGGAACCCATGACACACAAATCAAATAAATAAATTCAGCTCATTCATTATGTTGACATAAAAACTCTAAATGATTTTGATTCATTTCCAATAAATTTATGTATTTTATCAAACAAATTCATGTATTTTTACGCACTTTTGCCAACAGTCTGCCGCTCACGCAGTTTCCGGTCGATGAATGTTGATCGCAGATTTATCCATACCTTATTTGAGAGGAAGATATACTATTGGAGCCGAATATTGTCAGTACGATTTTAAAAATCTTGTGATAAAAAAGATATAACTTGTAATTTAAAGCATGACGCATGACACCACAATAAACACAATTATTATAATAATATAATTAGAAGATAATAGAATAGAATACAAGTTATTTGTCGTTGCACTCCACTCGTCAGTAAAATTTTTCGAGTCACAACAATAGTTCAGATGAGGAATTTTGCCCTACGGAACGCTATAGTTGATCAAGCAGCGCGTGGCTATCATGCCGCAAGCACCGTCCCTGCATGCTTGCGATTATTTGTTACGCGTATCGTTCGATTGCGCCTAGAAATAAATTTGACCGGGTACGGTAAAACGAATACAATAAATTTTGAAGAAATTCGTCGACTACATTTAATCACAATAACGTACTCGTGCAAATGAACGTTAATTTTTTCTCTCTGGATGAAATTTAGTGTATCATATCTAGTGATTAATATTTTCTTCGACACCCCACGCATTTCTGGGATGAATAACAAACTGCAACTAAATATCATTGATTGCGAATAAAATGTAATTATAGTTACAGTGAGAGGTAAATCCAGTTTTATAAGCACCTGGCACAATCCGCTTACGAGCTGCCGTCCGTCTGCTATGGACGCAATACCCTAGACAAAGGTTCTTCGTACCTCAAAATTAGAATGGAGAAAATAATAAACTTAAACATTAAAAGTCGCATCAAATTTTCAGTTTATGTGGGTTCTATTGTTTTTCAATTAGGAAATCAACTGATGAATACCGCACATGAAGATGGAATTCAACCAAACCCAAGATGTTAATTATTTGTCTGCCCAGCGGCTCTATAAATTTCAACTACGTGGGTTTAGCCTTTTCTGGATTAGGCAATTAGACGATAAATATCAATAAATTGGATAGCATGATTAAATTATTTGTTAGCATAGTGATTTTCATTTAAATTAATTACTTTAGCTTCATGAAATTGAAAGAATATATAGTAATCAAAAGTACGCTCACCGTATTATTGAAAATCGCTGCAACGTGTTTGTCTTGGCCGTGCTGGGAGTAGAACACCTGGCGCGGGTTGTCAAGGTAGTAAGGACCCTCTCGGGCGGGCGCGATGAGGGCCTGTCGAGCTGCCTGGATGACGGCCTCGTCTCGCATGTCTTTGCCCACGAGGTCAGGGTGGAAAAACAAGTCCTCCGTCTCGGGGGAAGTTTGTGTCATTTCGGTTCCACTCGCTGGCTTCAAGGTGTTGGCGATGAGAAGTTCTGCTCCAAATTGAAAAAATGAATTTGAAGGAATGAAATTGAAATCTAATTCTACGAATAAACTAAAAATTGCATAAACTATTAAAATCATTTGTTTCCTTGAATATAAAAGGAGATTATATGAAGTTAGTTTTATTTTAAGTATTTAAATCAGTCGAAAAAAATGTAAAGGACAGGAGTAGACATATGGACTTGTTAACTCACTTCCTATATTTTCTCTAATCGCATTATTGTTGAACAGCTGAATTCCCGATACTATTACAATGAGAACCGCACAAATCGACGTAATTTTTTTCAGAGAGCATGCTGTTGCAAGATTCTTTATTATTTTTGAGAGACCTTATTATGCGTTTTCTTGTTTATGAAACTTTCTAGTCGGGTATTGCTGTAACTAAAACATACAAGCATTATAAAATATATAAATTGGAATTTAAATATATACTGGAATTTTAATATAGTAGAATTAAATACAGTATAGTGGAATTTTACTATATAAATTCCAGGTATAAGAACGACAACAGCTATTCACGAAACTTCAGTTAAAAGATGAGCGATGAATATCCACGAATGAAAAAAGGCATTCTAAAGCGTACGTTATATCAAATAATTTCCGTTTAAATACGAAGAATTTGGAAAAACTTCTAGTTTACGATTCAGTACTATTATTATTCCTACCATATAATGAGCGAGAATAATAAATAAAATATGCGTTCAAAAATTACTTTTTAAAGATAACACTTCTAAAGAATCCAGTGTCTCTCATGTTGCACATGTAAAATGAATTTCTAATTTTATTTTCAAATATAAAAAAATTGTTTTTTTTAAATATATAAAAAATTCTAATTTTCTAAATTATTTATTCTGTCAATATATGCATGCATTGTCTCTGACTTAATGCAAGTGTGCAAAATTTCCGATCGATCCGAAAAAGTGTGTTAAGTAACAATTATTATAAGATTTGTAGCAGACAAAATTATTTTTTCAATTTTTTAATATTAGAGTTTTTAATAGATTTCAAATTATTTATTCTCGCAATTGATACGTGCATTGTCTCAAACTTTACGCAGTGTGAAAATTTCAGATCGATTGGGGAGGTAGAAGTGTGTTAAATATCGATTATAATATTTGTAGCAGACAAAAACAAACAAACAAACAACAAGAAGAGAAGTTAAAGAGAAGTGTTGTAAAATCATGACTTAAGTGATTTTTTGAATCATCACTGAACATTGAAAATATTACAAACACGATAAAAACAGTTCAATGTCATTCTCGTGCAGGAGGCGTTGGACGCAGTTTTGTTGCACTGCGCATTCCAGCCGATTTTGTTTCGCATCTTCTGTTTATGATGTTTATATGTGAATTGCTTGCAACTGTTTTTATGAATAACCGTTTTCGTTTATAATATTGGTATATGAAAAAAGTTAGAGGGACGCCACGATTCAAATGTTGTCATAGAATACTCTCGGTATTGTTTAGAAATTTTCATAGTCAGGTCATATTTTCATCATTTCCAGCCTTCATCAATCACAATAGGCAAATATTGCTGTATAATTTCTTTCCTAACTCGTTTTCTTTTCAGAAACACACGTTCATATTTATACTGATGAACACATTTTTCTAAAAGATGAGTTTAGACTATCAAAAGAAGAAGACAAAAAGTAGAATATAGATAATTTTATGGACGATGCCGACTAAATTCCTATAATTGAATTTAAATTCTCCACTGAGGAAGTAAATAAACAACGAATGACAAAAATGAAGCGACAGCTTCAGCAACAGTCGTGTGAATAATCCAGGGATTTATTCGTCACGATCAACAAGCAATTAGTTTAACCAAATTGAAGCTAAATTCCTCACCGAGTACTTCCTTGACCTCATGAGGACAAATGACCAATGTTGGTTGACCGATAGTGGTTGACCAATATTGGTAGACCAATATTGGTTGACCAATAATGTTTAACCAATATTGGTTGACCAATAATGGTTGACCAATATTGGTTACCAATAATGGTTGACCAAAAATGGTTGACCAATAATGTTTGTCCAATATTGGTTGACCAATAATGGTTGACCAATAATGTTTAACAAATATTGGTTGACCAATATTGGTTACCAATAATGGTTGACCAAAAATGGTTGACCAATAATGTTTGTCCAATATTGGTTGATCAGTAACGATTGACCAACGTTGGTTAACTAATAATGATAGACCAATATTGGTTGAACAATAATGGTTAACTAATATTGGTTGACCAATAATGGTTGACGAATAATATTTGACCAATTTATACATTCAAATGATCAATATTGGTGGGCCAATATTTAATTAGAAAAAAATAAGCGAAGAAATGTTCAACTATTATACATATGACTTCATGTCTTTCCAATTAAGCTAGCAGAAATGAAAAATGAAGTGTGGAACGGTTTTAGCATATTTCTATACTAATGATACTTGAAACGAAAATGTATGAAAATATCGTGTATTTGCGACTTGAAAAACGAATCCAAATAATTGCGGTTATTTGCAGGCTTAACAAAATTTTTTAGCATTATATGTTCTTCTATTTGTATAAGGTCCGAGTTTAATTCAAAATTCAATTAATTGCTGGAAATTGTATAAACCTCCGTTATTGTACCCCACTGCCAGCAAAGCTAGACATGCACCAACTGGAACCGCACCAAACGACTCACTACAAGCAACCGGGACGTTTAGGCTTACCGATTAGTTATGATCAGCTGTAAAATCAACAACACAGGTGGCAACACAAATAACAACACAGCAACACATGTGGCAATACAACAGCATATGCAGGGACACAGGTCGCTACGCATTCATCGGTGATATGAATGCGTAGCATTCATCACCGAGATTCATGACCTGCGAGAGATTCATATTTTACCCTTCCATGCATTTACATGGAAGGAAACTGGTTAAGATAGTTATAGCGAGAGATGGCCCCATCAGATTCAGAATCGAATATTTAAATTCGCTGAGAGATAAAAATTATTTGTTTGATTTCCTTTTATTATAGGCCTGAATATTACTTTGATCTTGATGTTTTTATGATATAACTATACCTAAAAAGTAATTTAGACCCGTTTAGTTGTATTCACTTGCTGAATACAGCGATTTATTTAAATAAAATTTAAATACATTTTCGGAATCGATTGAATTGTACTGCAGGTATGTCGATGATATCATCGTTGTCGTTCGAGATAAACAACTGACCCAGTTAAAATTTAGGGCAGGGAATAGAGCAGGCCGTCGCCCCAGTTAAAATTTAGGGCAGGGAATAGAGCAGGCCGTCGCCGGCTGCAGAGCCGGCGTAGAGACGCGACAGAGCAGCGATAGAGCAGAAATGTCCGCTTTAGAGACGATATCGCCAGCCGCGTATCAGCGCTAATTAGCTTCTGAGTACCTGCCACCTGCCGAGCTGCTAGAATTTTGTCTCTATATCAGCCATGGCGCAGCGCAGTTTTAGGGATAGATGGCCGGTTATTGTTTCACGGCTCCATCCTGCTAAAGCGCGACCAGCCCGGCTAAACCCGGCGCCGGTCTCGGCTCAAAATTTTAACTGGGGAGGAGTCTCCGAATGGCCTTTGAAATAAATTCTGAATTGAAGTTTACTTACGAGCTCGGACAAAATCATACTTTGATTTTTTAGAGATATTCGTCCAAGCTAAAAATAATTCGTTCGTCACTGAAGAATACCGGAAACCCACCGATGTCGGGAAGAGTCCTGAACGCTGTCAACGAATGCCCAGAGCGATACAAAAGAAGCACAATAAGTGCTCTCATACAACGAACTCTCAAAACCTGCTCACCTGAAAATGACTTAAATACGGAGCTGAAAAATTGCAAAAAAAAATTTGTCGATAATGGGTTTGCCAATAGAAGAAACAGATGTCTCAAAACTTCGATTGAATCAAAATAGACTCAACAACGAACCAGCGACTAACGCAAACGTCACAACCATCTACTACGAGAATCAAATGACCAGCGGTTATAAGGCAGATGAACGAATCCTCCAATTCATCGTTCACAACAACATCGTGAGCTTAACTAACAATGAAATTAAACTTCTGATCTATCATAACAACAATAAAATACAGAATCCTGTAATGAACAATAACCCCTGCAAAAACGTCAGTTCTCCAAGAGACCAATGTAGTCCATACATTTTCTTGCAATAGAGAAGGTTGTAGACTTCTCCCCAATATGGACTACATCGGGCTCACAACTACGACATAAAGCCGACGTCTCACGTGCCACCTTCAGTCTGGTGGACCAAGGAACCACCTGATGGAAGCCCACAACGAGACCATCACTCCTACGGTGCTGGAGGAGTGCACCAGCGTCGTCATGCGAAGCCCCGACGCCAACCGACTTGCGAAAGCTGAGTTCGGTTTGGATCGACAAATTTATTGTTTTTCTTTTTTACATGAATTACACTAGTAATTCATGGACCATCTCTGTACGAAACTGCCAGAAATTGGCACGGGATTTATTTAAAGTTATTTTACATTACACTAATACGATATAGTCTGTAGCTGGGCTTATTTACAACACTTCTCTTCAACTTCACTTCTTGTTTGTCTGCTACAAATCTTATAATCGATATTCAACACACTTCTTTCTGTCTAATCGATCAGAAATTTTGCACAATTACGTGAAGTCGGAGACAACGCATAAAGCAATTGACAGAATAAATAATTATGAAAATTTATTTTTTATGGTAAAAAAATATTTTTCTTTCTATACAAGTTTCTCTTATAGTCATTCTTTTACTTTTGATCTTGTTTCGATGCCTAAATTGATGAAAGTTATTTCCGCATAAGAGAAGCTTGCCTTTTTCCTCATGACTGTACATGCTGTACAAGAGAGTTCATTGTGTACTTCACCTGGAACAGGTGTACAGCTGCCGCAGCTGTTCCAGTAAGCAATGGAGCGTAAGTGAACGTGTATTAGAGCGAGCTCTGATCCATGTTGCTATACATTTCACACAGTCTGTAAAAAAGCAATCGATTTACAGTGAAAATGTTCAGTACTGCTGTAACCTGCTTCGCTGTAAAAAAATTTCGATTTTATCGGCGCAAAAGATGGAAAAACTTTCGTAACTCTTCGACGAAGCTTCTTAAGACGTTTGCTGATTGTGGATGATGAAGATCTTATCATTGTTAGTCGAAAATCTTAAAATTTCGTTTCTAAAGCAAAAAAGGAAATATTATGGAACGAAATATGAAAATGTAAAGTAAATAAATGAATAATTAAATGAAGAAAAAAAACAGATACTTTTTCCATTTGTCCATCTGGATTTTGCAGAAAGACGACGTTTTAATAAAAAAAAAATTATTTTCAAAATGTAAAAAAAGGTTTGATAATAAAGGAATATATTAAACAATCATACAAAATTATTTTAATGTATGATCTATACCAATGTTGTTTCGTATAGTCTCACGAAAATATTGCACCCTCTCAAGATCGTGATTATTATAATGATCTATGATCTATAGTTCTTGCTTTCAGGGATTCTGTAAGACGAGTTCTGTTAATATAAGAATAATTATTGGCGAACCTCGCTGAGTTTGCTTCAATCTATAGTCTTGTCTATTCATATCATACCGCGACTCGCACGTGAGTGAGCGCTAATAACAGGATTAATGTGACGCTTACCTAAAGTCGTTGTGTCGACGATTATAAGAAGCTTAAATACCGATGGTTATAAGAATAATAATGTTATTATTATTTATTTTTTGTATTAAAAGATTGGAACTAGTATCTTGCTTTTTTATATTCACCTGTAAATTCAGTACCAAGGCATATTTTTTTGTGATGAGTTTGAGGTGGAATTCTCGGTAATTTTCCATCTACCTCATTTGATATTAAAATTAATTTAATTATTTGCTAATTTACTGCAAGTAACTTTCATTAGTAATACAATGGGAATGAAATTACGGATATTAGTGTAAATATATACATAGTAGGATGAGAGGTGGGTAGATAATTCCATTTATTTAATGCATATTTGGAGAAATAGAAAGAGAAATCAAGAACTTAAATATTCAAGACACAAAAATTAAATGATGTCACATGAAAATTATCAACTCATCTTATAATTTCGCAAGCGGTATAAACGTAGCTTAAAGTTTATCACTCAGAATATGAATCAGGATTCGTCCGACAATTGGAAACCATGGGGGGAAGTGTATAGCGCTGGGACGCGTATCGTACCACAGGTGTTCACTTACACGTACTATTAGCTTTGTCACGTGCCACATGCACTCGTATTTTGTTGATAAAAACATCAAAAAAAAATTTCTCTCCTTTTTCGAGCAAATATAATCTTATTGAAGGTTAAAAACAAGATTTTGACCAACATTCTTAATTTAAAATATTGGAAAAGGTATTTAAAGTGTTAAAATACATATTAAAGTGAGAGTTGGCAATTCGAGTTGGCATACGTCATTACACACGTAATTAATGTACATGTGTGTACATCACGTGGCTTTAGTAGCACACACACATGTCTGGTGTGCGTGTTCCCAAGTGGTCACAATACCATATCAAATGCTGACTCATAGCATTATTTATTTGACTATGAATTAGTTTAAATTAGATTAAATTTCAATTTAAGGTACATTTGTACCTGCTGCTGCATCTACGCCACAAAAATGGATGAATTATTCGTCGACATTCTGAGCTCATCCATATGTTGAATGGAATTTGTATAAAATTTGTCTTATAACAAATTAGTCGACACGTACGTTGAATGCCCCGTATATTTTGAACGCGTGTATATACCGAATGAGTTTACATGTTCAATAGTTTCTAAAGTAAAATGCGTCATCGAGGTAGAAACATTGATATGTTACTTGCGCTTCATATGAATGAGTCGAAATGCTGAAAACATTGACATGAATACGTCGTAAAAATGAATACGTAGGTGATATGAATGCGTTGATGCAACGAACGGGTCGATAAGATACTGTAATTTTCATTCATTGAATTATTTTTGACATGCATACATGACAAGCAAGATATTCATGTACATTCTTTGGCTAGCTGTTTGTATATTCATGGTGTCGTGAATGCTCCCATGCATTTGGTGTTCGTATCCTAGAATACATATCCCTCAGAATGTTATAATAATAATGCTCTATTTATTACAGTGATTTTAGTGAAGCAAGCTCATACGGCCCAAAGAGATAATTAATAATGAAGAATAATATTTATTTACTGAAAACTCAAAAGGTTCAACGAATTGTAATCCATTCCATGTTAAAATGTACTCTGAACGAAACGAAATATTGGCTAACGATCACACCGTGCAACAAAAAATTTTTTTTTTCATGACTCAAACCAAAATAACTTTCTCTTTTTTCATGAAAAGATCCGATCAAATGATCATGAAAAGATCCGGTCAAATGAAACGATATTAGATCTTCGGCGAAAAGAATCGGCGACAGGCTACATCAGGCCTACACTTCAGCGCTGAGATCAATTTGTTATGTTATGTTAAGGAATCGAGGTCGCTGATTTCAAATCTGCAATCAGAAGTACTCTAGCACGTATAGTTTTCGGTATATTTAAAAAATAATTTTTATTAAATTCATAAAAATGCAACATTTGGTAAACTGAACATGATTAAATAATATTGGATTATACATTTCAAAAATCTTATTTATGTAATCAAAATATAAAAAATGGTAATCAAGACAGTTTTAAAATAAATCTTACTTAATTGCTATGATATTTATTTTAAAAATGCTTTTTCCCTCTTGATTTGCAATGGTGAGCAGATTCTTCCTCCCTTTGTAGCAACCAACAATAGTCTCCCATCATATATGGAACAATTCGACCTTGATACCGACTTTCCAAAAGCGCAATATCTTGTTGAAAACGCTCACCATGCTCATCACTTATATCCCCAAGGTTTCCAGGGAAAAAATCCAATTGGGAAAAAAACATTTCCCAAGTGGGAAAATGCAAAGGAAAAATCCAGATCTTTGGAACAGCAAATGGCACTCATTCTTTTTGAGCTTGACCATTGTGTTAAACTGACATAGCAGTTAGAACAGCAGATATGAGGTGCCCAATTTTTATCCTGGTCCCCAACTTGACAGCCAAAATAGTGCCTGTATGCTATCTTCACCTTGGAGGCCAGATTTTTACTCTGATCTTTTGGGGTGAATATGCCACAAATGTAACAGAAATGATCAGAATCGGGTTACATGATGATCGCAAGTGACAATTAAAATGCAGTCGATTACACGTCGAGTTGTGCAAACGCCTCACTTCTCCGTTGGCTAATTAAAGAAAATCAAACGTTGCTTTTCACTTACCCTGTTGGGGACTATTCGATAATTAAGCAAACAAACTCTCGGTTTCCCCAAACATTTATTAAATAACTGTAATGATAAACAAATGATGGATATGAGAATACAAATAAATAAACCGTGCATTTCCTTAGCTCTTCTCCTAACTCCGGACTCGCGTTTCGGAGCCTTTCTCTGTGATGGGATTCCGATACAATGAAGTAAGGTGAATCAAAGCGTTAAACAATAAATTACAGAAGCCCTATTGCAATCCTTAACAACCCCGCACGTTATTATAGACCAGCGAGCGTTACCTTAACTTGCCATGCACGTTATTATAGACCAGCGAGCGTTGCCTACACTTGCCCTACACGTTATTATAGACCAGCGAGCGTTGTCTTCACTTGCCCTGCACGTCATTATAGACCAGCGAGCGTTGCCTATACTTGCCCTGCACGTTATTATAGACCAGCGAGCGTTGTCTTCACTTGCCCTGCACGTCATTATAGACCAGCGAGCGTTGCCTATACACTTGCCATGCACGTTATTATAGACCAGCGAGCGTTGCCTTCACTTGCCCTGCACGTTATTGATAAAATTATACGAGCGAGCGTTGCCTTCACTTGCCCTGCACGTTATTATAGACCAGCGAGTCTGAAGTTTGTTAGAATCTCGGTCGAAGAGCAGCACCGCCAAACATATAAAGCCTTACGCCGACTGCAGCCGCGGCACAAGTCATATTGCTAGGCGAATGGCGACGAGCTGAAGGAACCTTGCCGGACTGAACCAGTAAATTTCTTGTGTTGTTTTAGCCACGCGTTACTTGAGTTGAATAACACATTGAATAACAATGTTTGTTGAATATAAATAAATCAATGCGATGGTACACAGTTTGCCGAACTTGCGAACAAGCATTGACAGAGTAAAATACGAATGAGTGCAGGATAGAAGGGTTGCAAATGAACCATATAGATAATTAAATCAAATAGAATATATGACTGAAGAATCCTGCATTAGGGTTTGAATAAAAAAGAATGCATGACTGAATAATAGAACGTGGTCTGATAATGCAACAAAAAACTTCAAACAATACAAGTTATTGAAATATCTACATTGCAAAATCAAATATCTATATAGATATATATCATAAATATACCATAAACAACTAAAGCAAAGCAGGACAGTAAATTTATGATGATCAAAATCACTTGATTGCTTAAATCGCAAGTTTATCAATAATTTAAAAGCAAAGAAAACAGCCAAAAAATTCACCATTTTTAAAGAATGAAGACGTTTCGGAAACTAGCTCCATCGTCAGTTCAAAAGTTCAAAACTTATAAGACAAGCAGAATAAATTAGAAAACTAAAATTTACAATGACGATAAAAGCCTGAATTGACAAATAAAAAACAAATGCACATGAGGTGACAGGCCTATCTATTTAAAATTTCAAGGGTATAGGAGCTGAAGGCTGCATTTAAACTAGGTTTCTGTTTGAAAATACACAGGGATTCTAAAATTCGTAGGTCAGAAACACCGGTCGTGAAAGTTAGAACTCTAAAATCACTATCGGACACCGGATCATTGCACTGCTCGGCATGGACGCGCACATCTGAATGAGGAGGATGCGCAAGCAATGTTCCGGCTCTAAAACTTCTGCCCTTATGCTCCGCCAGCCTAGTGTAAAAATTGCGAGACGTCATACGACGTGCGCTGATGCGCACGGCGCATAACTGTATCTATATACTGGGGACGAACGCATAAAAAGCGGGAGAGCATCTTTATACATGAATAATGAGCCGATTTTAAAGTTATTCGCCAACACCACTTGCAGATTAACATTCGGAAAATATTTATTTACTAAAACTTTCAGTTCCTTAGCCATAGTCTCATATGCATTACCAAAGTAGGGAAAAGAACAATAAATCAGGTTCCTACTGTCACAATCGGGTACAACTTCGTTATATTGCCTAGACATGAATTTCTTAATTTGAGTATAAACCAATTGTGACGGAAACCCATTTTCGGGGTGCAGTATAGGATGGATTAATGCATAGAGTTCACGAACAGGGCGAGTTTGTTGTGAAAATTTTCATAGAAAATAACCGTCTGATTTTCGTCAGGAGCTTCTGGGAGCGCAGCCGTGCACTACCAATTTTGTGCACCAATAAGCCCTGAATCGAACGCCTTGGATCTCTCCGGACATCCACCAATCAGCCGTGCTCCACTCGGCTTTATCCTCTTCCAGCCTTGACCACCACCTGCCGTGCACCACCAGGCCGCGGATCGAATATGACTTCCGGGCATCGTTAAATTACGTAATTTTACGTTCACCGCATCAGGTTCGACCCACGGCCTAGATACGGACGGCTTGAAGTGTTGAAGGCTACGTTCCGGAAGGCAGGAATCATGATGGTCCATTACATCCAGGGCAGTTGTGGTATTCGGCAGGCGACCCGGAGCTTCTCAGGTTGCGAAATTTAAGTTCAAACCTCCACTGAGTTGTTTATTGATGAACAAATAGTCTTGGTTGAGTTGCTTTATAAACTTGAAGCCTTTATCTTCCATGAACGTCCTGAGCGCTTCAGGGCCTTCAGGAATTAAGAAGATCTCGATGGTGATCACTCTGATCTTCACGTCATCCCACGGGATGCTCTTCAGCACCTGCCGCACACAAACCCAGAAATTGTCTCTGAGACAATCACGACCAAGATCTTGAAGCTTTTGGGTTATTGGTAGTAATTAATTGCAAAATAATAAACCCTGTTAATCCTAACTACATTCATTGGACTGACTGTCTAAGGCTGAAACGACTATGTTTAACCATATTCGACGCACTATTTTCATAGGAAATTAAATATCGTGTTTCACGTATTTTAATTGCTATTTTCCTTCGAAATTAATGTAACACCGTAATCATACCATGAAGATTTCATAACCACTATAATGTTATCACCATTACTACCCAAAAATTAGCATCAAATTATTCATATTCCCATACTAGTATGATATGTAGCACAATCCTGAAAGATTATGGCCAAAAAATTTTTTACCTTCATTTCAACGCCCTCGACGTCGAGTGACATGTAATCTATCACAGGATTGCCCAGCGCTGCCAGGATGCTGTACAAAGGATAGCATGGAACCCGCAAGGATTCTTCTGTCTTCTCCGCATTCATGAGGGTATTGGCCCACGCCTCCCCTGCGATACTGTGGGTGAATACAAGGTGATTCGAGGAAACTTCCTTTTTCATATTTCGCGCCAAGCAGCGAAATGCTATAGGCAAGGAGCGGGAAGTATGTATTTCATAAGTACGGCAAGATTATGAAGTTTTGTGTTCCGCCTAATCAGTTGCCACTGTGCATTGGACAAGTGAACAGCGTGCGTTTGCTCTCGAGGCGTGATTTCTAATGGCCGTTCCATTATCGATATTCGACGAGCATTCCGTACTCGATTCCGTATTCGTCCTTCTGGTCGGGTTCCTGAACGAAAATCAATTGTTACGAGGGTAAACAAATTTAGAGCAAGTGGATGTGTGAATGCAAGAGGGTCTGCAGGTCAGCGAACTGCCACAACACCTTAAAACGTAGAGAGAGTTGGAGAGGCGTTTCCACATTTTCTGAGACAACATTTTGCAGAACGCCTCATCTCGCGAGGTGACCTTTGGCCAGCCCGATTTCTCGATTTGGCTCAAAGTGATTTTTTATGTGGTTATCTTAAATCAAATTAATCTTTAAACTGAATGCACTGACAATGGGGGCCATCTATTTGTCCGATATCATCTCTAAAACTAGGTAATACAAAAATTCAGGTAATTTATTATTCAATAAATTTATATTGTAATGCTATCAATATTATTTTTTTGAGCTTTAAAATAAATAAATTTAGGTTAATCACCCTGTACGATCCTCCAACTATCATTTTCCATAAGATCACTCATCAGAAAAAATACCGATAACTATCTGCACTAACTAAATATTTCGAAATTACCAAATTAGTCTTCCGACTGTGTTGAGCAAAAATACTCTGACCAAAAGCTGCTTTCGATCTGGTGGCAAAGAAGACCCAGAAAAAACTTTAAGCCGAATGTAGCGACTTTAGGGCAGAAGCCTAGGCGGAACCCGAATTTTGTAAGGAAAAAAGCGTGCTAGCGTGAATCACGAACTCAAAGACAGGTTCCCTGTAGCTGGTGTCGGGAGCGAGGCACGCCCGCATGATGTGCGCTCTTCTGTTCTTGCTCTTGAGGACGTGGTAGCTGACGGGCGTGGGCTCCATCAGAACGCCCGTCCAGCCGAGGTCCAGTTCGAGGAACAGCGTGTTAGATAAGCTCTCTCCCGTCAACGCTCCTACTTCGAAGAAGAAGCCTCTTTCCTGTAATCAATGTTAGTAATTGACTTTGACTACAGCCTAAAATTTTCCATTGGAAAACGAATCCGCTACAACTATTTCACAATAATTGCAGAACAAGAAGGATACGTTGTTTCATCTCAAATCTTTACCAATATTGATATGCATTCAAGAAAAGTTCCGACAAACAACTCTAAGAATATGAATAAACCATGTGTAAGAAGGTTATCCGCACTACTTGTCGTGCGGATAAGGCCTAGCCAGTCAAGTTAGAGCACTTTGTCTCTGATGTCCCTGTGAGGCTGACTGAGCTATTATAGGCTGTAGTACGCTATTCTCAGGTACGAGTGAATTTGGATTAGTGTTCTTTTTTAAGTGTCTATGAATTATTGTATTTTGGATTTTTGAATTATCTTTCTGTATTGTTCATTCCGACGTATATTTATTTCTGTCATTTGTTTGTCTCGGCAGGACAGAGCGAAGTCCCTCTCCTCTCTATAGTCTCTTTTATAGTCTCTCAGTAGTCTCTCTGTACTTTAATAGTCTACCTAGTAATGGTCGGGATTCTAAACTGTTCTTGAATAAATATAAAAACTTCATATCAATCAATTGAACCCAACATCATCACACCATGCATATAGGCGCTCAAATACGCTCATTGCCAACCAGTCTTGCCTTGCGCTTGAAACGCATGGAGGTATAATGAAGAATTTACCGCATTCACATATAACTGAAATTGATAGCGCAGCTGCGAAGCTAACAAATAAACAATTAACATATATCTCGGAATTTGGTTGTGAGATTCATGTTTATTTGTTGTAGTTCTCAGTTGATTACCTATTTCAAAAACGACCGAACCCTCATAGCTGAACTTAATAGATCCGCTGTAGATAAAAAATAACTTTCAGGGGTTTGCTTGAGATCCAAGTGGTAGTCATTGGTTGAAGACCTATTCCAAAAACGACTGAACCCAAATAGCTGAATTTAATGGAGCCGCTGTACAGGTCAGAAAATAGCAAATTTCTCGGATTTGGTAGAGATGTTCATTTACGGTAGTTGTATGTACCTAATACAAAAAAGATTGAACCCACAAAACTGATATCAGTACAGCCGTTGCGCAGATAAGAAATTAACATGTTTCTTGGGTTTGCATGAGATTGACAGAACTTAGCTTTTCAGCCAAGAATTTCGGTATCCTTGAAGACTTGTCTAAGACTTGTCACACGGCAGAATCGTCACAGAACAGGTCCGCCAAGGTGAAGACCACGTCAGGGCAAGAGTCCCACTATAGGCCAGGGAGTCCTACTCTAGGGTAGAGATTCAATTCCAGCTATGTGGGTTCAGTCTTTTCTGGATTAGGCGATCAACAAATAACCACCAATAAATTGGGTAGCAAGATTCCAGTTGACATCAAATTTATTACGCGTACTAAATAATTTGTTCGCATAGTAATTTTCATTGTAAGCTAATTAATTTAGCTTCGTGAAGTGGAAAAGAATATATAGTCAAGAGTAAGCTCACCGTATTATTGAAAATCGCTGCAACGTATTGGTCTTGGCCGTGCTGGGAGTAGAACACCTGGCGCGGGTTGTCAAGGTAGTAAGGACCCTCTCGGGCGGGCGCGATGAGGGCTTCTCGAGCTGCCTGGATGACGGCCTCGTCTCGCATGTCTTTGCCCACGAGGTCAGGGTGGAAAAACAAGTCCTCCATCTCGGGGGAAGTGTGTGTCATTTCGGTTCCGTTCGCTGGCTTCAAGGTGTTAGCGATGAGAAGTTCTGCTCCAAATTAAAAAAAAAATTTGAAGGAATGAAATTGCATTCAAAATCTACGATTAAATTTAAAAAAGTACGTCAGTCAAATCATTCGTTCTTTGAATATAAGAAGAAATTACATGTATTTCAAGTGTTATTATAAGTATTTATATCAGTCGTGAAAACTTGACATTAAAGAACAAGATTAAACATGAAGACGCGTTAACTTACTTTCGATACTTTCTCTAATGACATTATTGGTGAGCACCTGAATCCCTAATACTAATACGATGACAGCGAAACAAACCGGAATAATTGTCTTCAGAGAATATTTCGGCCCAAGATTCTTCATTATTTTAAGTAGAATCTATTAGGCATTATCTTGCTTATAATGTCTTTCTGCAATTAAAACATATAAATTATAAATTGAACCGCATTATATACAAGTGTAATAACAACAGCTCAACACGAAACAGCGGTTCAAGGAAAATCTTATATTGCTAAATTGATATATTAATGTAATATTCTAATAGTGTTGCACTCGTCTCTTATATTATAAAATGTTGTTTCCACATCGTAGACGGGAGGTATTAAGAGGCCGGTGGAGCGGCTGCCAGGCGCGTTAATTCCTATGAGGGTTCTTAACAATGAAGGCAACCAATAACTCTCCTCCTAAATAAGATACAAGTCTGAAATTTGGAATGGTGATCTGGCTAATTATTTTCAATTAACGGAAAGTAAGATATATTATGTAAACTATGTATTATCACTTTTATCACGAACAAAAATTTTAAACCATATGAAGATCGTAAAATGAGCGAATTTTTCTAGCGCGACAACATTTTCTAACATTTTCGCGATACAAGTTAATTTAACTATTTATTCTTCATTGATCTCTACACAAAGCATTTCTGAATCATTCTTTTAGCATTAGATATTAGTCGACATTATTAGTGGTAAGTGAAAATTCCGTAGATTTAAGCAAGGCCTGACCCGGCCATTCTCGTACTGAGTGTAGGCGAGCCTACGCTGTGGCAATAAATCTTCTGTCGTTCAAGGTAAACATTCCTTCTTCCCTCCCTCTTCTCTTCGCAGTTCCTTTCGATCAGCTTTCAGAGCCCTTGTCTGAAGCTGCGGAGTCTTTTAACGGGTCTAAACTAACAATGCATGTTTCCATGCATCTTCAATAATATGAAAATGTTGTTAAGGTGATCGTAAATGAGCATCATTCGTTAGGATGATTACGAAGAGTTAATCGAAATAATGTTTTAAAATATGAAGAGAATGAATGCATAAACAGCACAATTTAATATAAAATTTCCCATTTGCTACCACACGAACGATTATTTTAATGCAAATTATTGAATTAAATGAGCTAGAATAGAGCATATTGAATTCTAAACCTATATGGTACTATGCAATCATGGGAGCATTCATGTCGATCTTGAAATTTTAAATGTCAGAAATTCATTACAAACGGCTAAGAAATGTATTTAAATTCATATCATTCTACTTCTGTAAAAAAATTTCATGATTAAAAGGAGCCCTCAACAATACTCTGCCATCGCTTAATAATTTTTTAATATTAATGTCAGACTCGGCCCACTGACTTACTGTCATACTGAATTACTGATTCAAATTATTATTATTGTGATTGTAATAGGATGATTCATATGATAATGAAAGAGGAAAATCTAGATATATAATTTTTAAAGCTACGATGCGTGTTCCCATGAACAGAGTTCTGAATTAATAAAGGCTTTGTTCAGAGCGGTTTCCTTTCCACCTCGATTTTTGTTGTAATGGATTCTTCCTTCCAAATAAAATGGAGGTCGCGCTAAAATTTTTGTACAGATTACGAAGAGATAATCGTAATTAAGTTTTAAGATATGAAGAGAATGAATGCATAAACAGCACAATTTATTATTAAGTTGTCATTTATTACAACTTGAACGATCATGTTATTTCAAATAATTGTATCCATCTAAATTTTGTATTCCTGACAGTCGTTTCACCATCGCTTGATTGTCGTACAGTACTTTAAAAGGGCCACGGGATGCCAATTAGTCAGTTGGCGCTTCAAGAGGGACCTCCCTCTTCCCTTGCCCTTTTCCTCCAATCTCCTCCCAGAAGTGTTTCTAGGGTGGAGATTTTAAAGGGCTCAGACGTTTGAATAACAAACTTTTGTTGTTAGTTTGTCAGTGGCGATACTAGTGAGAACATGAGGTTCTCTCGTAAGCAACCTAAAAGTCCGAGGCTGTGTCCCTCATCATAACGGATTAATGAAGGACTCCAATTGAAAAGATGGAGGTAAGATTCATAACATTCAATACTCGTATTGAAAAATATGCGAATAACCTGATGATTGTTACAATTTATTGCTACAAGCACTGAAAATTCACATAGTAATTTCAGTTTACTTTTAATGTGCATTAAAACGTAATTGTAAATGGTTGCTTTCGTGCTCCATATTATATTTTTATTGTTAGATATACCTTCACAAGCGAAAGTATCGTCGAAAATATTGATCAAACATTAAATTCAAACCTCGATGAAAACATCAAGAAAAACGCAATGATGGAACCATGCGACGTGGATGTTGCGAATGATCACTTTTCTACAAATAATGATATCCTAGGGCAATTTGAAAAAACGCTAGAGACGTTATCTGGAAGGAGGATCTTTGATGTGAAAACGCTATTTACGGATGTGTGTAGAATGGCACTGCATAATACTAACAATACACTGCATAACAATAACAATTAGTAGGGGCATAATACTAACAATAGCCCCTAATACTCAATTAGGGGCTGCGGTCTTTTTGTAGATAAAGTCTATCTATTCTTGGGCGCCTCGCCCGATGGTCTCGTAGGCAATGATTACATTGTTGAAATTAAGTGCCCGAGCAGAAATTAAGTGCCATTGTTGAAATTAAGTGCCCGAACAGACGACATTCATACTTCTATCAAGTTCAAGGACAACTGAGGATTACGGGGAGAAGCAAGTGCATCTTCGTGACCTGGATCCCGGGAGATATGCATATTGAACTTATTGAAATGGAAAAAAAGTTTTGGCAAGAACGCATGGAAGAGCAACTTAGATCATTTTACATGCAAAACCTGTTGCCTCGTATCGTCAATAACAGGGACAGGTGAAAATTAAACAGCTGGCATACGCGTCTTGTGTTATGTTCAGTATGAACTGAATGTTATTATGTAAATAATCTAAATTACAAATTGTCATTTGGTAATATATGATGCTAGCTTTACTTCTATCAGTAGCACATTCATTCCACGAATTACTCATGAATAAAATGCATTTCATTATAATAAATGGCAAGTGAGAGAATATTCATGTCATGAAATAAAAAGAATATCATATCATAGAATACCAAACGACTTAAAAATTTGAGGTCCGTTACTACATCAACGGGCAATTTACGGCCAATAATTAGCTATTATTAATTATTATTAATCAGAGTAAGAATTAGCGGTCAATTGCTTTGTGATATTTTTCATAATAACTGTCAATTGATTCCAGTGAAAATTGTATAAGAATTAGAATTACCAGCAGCAGCACATTGTACATGGTTAGTGATTACAGTATAAGCTTTCATTTTCACTGGCGTTTTTCTAACCTTTTCACTGCTTTTTAGGCACCAATAGTTTTAAACAGCTACACTGTTGTTTTTTTTAACGTTTCAAGATTAGAAAAGACTGTCAAAAAGACTGCCACTTTCTGCGAGGTTCACAACACAAGCTTGTTTACAAATGTGGTGGATAGATGATAACAAGAGAGTGAGCTCGGAGGGGAAAACAGATACCCTTATACCCTTACCTATCGAATTTCTGTGGAGGCTGAGGTGACAATCAAATCAACAAACTGCCTGAAAATCTCTCCATAATTTAACCATATTTTATGATTTGAAATTTCTCGCACCTAATATTGCGATTGATGTTTATGGAAGGGCTTCAAATTAAATATCGAATAAAATCATAACAAACTAATCCGTTTGCAGCTAGTAAAAATATTTCGAGCGATATTAGCGATGGAGTTGTCCATTAATCCATGAGTTCATACTCAAAAAACGATTGCATTTCAATGTTACAAATTATAAATTAGTTAACATTGCTATATTACAATATCTATTAATGAATGATACCAGTCAGTCAGTCCATTAATGTGTATAGTTTTAGTAGTATACATACATATAGATATAGTATAACTATACATACTATACAGTTATGTATAGGTATAGAAGGTAGGTGAGGGGACAAGGGGACACACCACACTCTGACACGACCATCGGCTAAAAGCAATAAATAACTTCCAACCCTTCCCTTCGTTCGGAGAGGAGGCGTTCGATTATTCTAGCCTTTTATTTCTTCACCAGTTCCCTGACTGTTCATTGTTTTTGAACAGTGACGAAGTATTCCAAACATAAAAAAATATATATAATATTAATGAACAGAATACATCATTACTAGGAATGACATATAACAGAGGTTTCAGGAAAGACAATGAGACTGTAATGTAAAATAAAAGCTGTTGTAAAATTAAAAGTGTACAATAAGTCTGTCTTCAAATTTTTTTACTTAGCTTTGGGGCGTTGAATAATACACTAGTTGACAAAGCACGCTGCTCTGTCCCGTATATGTTACGCGCACTCGATACATGACCCAATTATTTAAGAAATTAATTCATTCACCAATTACTCTCTACATTCATCCTTTTCCTCCAACTCCCTCAATCATTCAGTCCCCCGTTGTTCGCTGCCCCACCTTCCTACTCTTCCCCATGCACCTCCTCTTGAAACCACATCCTCCCCTATCCACAGCATTCCTTTATTCACGTCGACAGCAGAGGAAACTCTCAGTAAACTTCCAAAGTAACCAGTAATCATTTTTTGAAAATCATTCAATAAGTGAACAGATTAATATCACGAATATAATTAAAATAATTTTATCGACATAAACTATAGTTTCCTGGCTTTCTTCAATGTGCGTAAATAGTTTTGAGCCGGCTATTATTTGCGTAAGAAACTAAATAATCGTAACAGACCCTTCTTCGCGGCAACTGATCGCTTTCAGGTGGCCGAGGAATGGCCAACGGTCGGCTATAACTAATTGGACTAGGCCGACCACTGGCCACGTATTATTCTTCGCCCCTCATTGACTTCGCCTTTACCATGCCACCCGTCGTGAGCTGACAGTTGAGTAATTTACGGCGTCTTTTTATCCCTCAAACATTGCACAACGCCTCCGTTTGAGCTGCTAGTATGCGGGATTTTCCCTCCGCGTATCAGTAGGCTCGATCATAACTATTTTTCGGTAGAAAATATCTACAACAAGGAGGCTGATCATGGAATGCCGAGTATACCATTCAATGGAGAATAAAAATTACAACCCGTTAACATCTCGAAAAAAGTAAAAAAGTCGCAGACATGATGAACAATAATATTCAAAGTTTCTTGAAATTTCCTCTCATTAAAACTTTTAATACAAAGTTTACAAATTTTTTGTTACTGGTCGACGCTTATAAATAAATAGCTGGGTAAGTATGGAAAAAATCCATATCGCCATCTCATTTGCGAGTGGAGTAAAGTCTATCCTAATTAGTGAAGAAACGCTTAGGGAAGAGCCAAGCCTGTTCGAAGCCTCTCGGTTTTCAATCAGGGCCTTAAGATCAACATTGAGTCAAAACAATCTACGCTATGAGTCCAACAAACAATGCTTCTCCTTGGTCTGGACGATCGAATAGCACTCCTACAGAGAAGAACCACGCAGCGGGGAGCATACTCAGCATATAGGCGCTTTTCAATTAAATGTGTCTACAAAACCTTTAACATTGACACGAAAATATCTTCATTTTTGGTGGGCAAGTTAACGAGATCAATGAAGGGTCTATAATTGCTGTTCTTGAAATGAATTTAGACATGGATTTGATCGTCCAATTTTCTTAATTAAACTTTCCGTTCATTAATTTTGCTTCAATTACTTATATAGATATTTTGAATATGAATTGGTTATCAAATTTATCATGTCGTGCACGATCATTTTTAAAATTTTTAATTAATTTTTCTTACGTCTGCCAATAAACGGCCAGTTCTGATGGATTAGGAGCTGCCGGGGGCTGTCCTTGACTTACTATCTTTCCGTAATACATAATGTTCATATTTTACATCACCGCAGCTATTCGCTTATATTTTGTGTTCAATTCAGGTAAAAACTATAAAAATACAAGACCATTTACTGAAACATAAATTTTGGCCTTAATCATATAAAAATTGCATTATTGAAGATAAATTCAAGAGAACTAATAGCTGAACGACGTTTAATCACTTTATCAAAAAAGGTTAAGCGTAAGTTAAGTCATTTAGATTGAATAATTATATCTAAACATGCAGAATTTTGAAAAACGTCAATTTTATTATTCAGTACTATAATGCCTAAGATAATTCGTCGAGATATTCGTCTAATGCTTTAGTAAGTCGTAGAATTTAGTAATTCGATTTGGTGCCAAAATCTATGTTCATTAGGAAAATATATGACGAGCACATTTTTTTTAATTATTACTTAATATTGAAACAATTGGAGAATAACTTTGAAACACCAAAACCTCTAGTTTCTCTCTCGTGCAGGGAGCATTTTTATTGCACTACGCATTGCAGTAAGTTGTTGCAGGTCTGTTTTGTTTCTCAACTTCTGATGGATGTTTATCCGTGAATTGCGTGTAGCTTTTTTAAGGGTAATCGTTTCAGCGTACAATATTAGTTTTTCCTCATACGAGTATATAAATATGATATACATGCAGTTCGAGAAAAGCAACGATTTGAATGTTGTCTTGAAAGCCTCTTTTCGCCGGCATTGTTTATGAATTTTTGTAGCCATGAAAATATATTTTCATCATTTCAAGCCTTCGTAAATCATAAGAGTAGATTGGCAAATGTTGTCGTACAAGTTCCGCCATTGCACTGTCTTTGTTCAAAAACATACTTTTAAATTTGATGCGCTTTGATTAATAAGTCATATGAAAATAACACCAAAATTTAATAATAGAAATTATATAACAAAGTCGAATACTACCTAGAATTGAAATGAAATTCTTCACTATGGAAGAAACTGCATGAGAGACGAGTGAAATAAATGGACTGACAGCTTTAGCAAAATTTCATATCTCAAGTGGAGTATTCGGGGATTTCGTCGTTAAGTGCAACACTCAATTAGTTGAATTGAAGAAAAATTCCTCACCGATTACTTTATTGATATCATGAAAACTCTTCTTACCAACAACATGATCAATAAGGAAAATTTCACAGCAGGAGGAATCAGACAGGGGCCGGTTTGGTGGGTAATTTGTCGCGGCTCGGACTTTATATGCTATGTTCACAACGAGGAAAAAAATCAAGCATTTTCCGACTGTTCTCTGAGCAGATTTGGTTTAGAAAACATCCTGCCACGTACGCAGATCAAATCAATTAGCCTAGTGCCCAGCGATTGCTAATTAATGCAGGAGATAATGTCACAAATTTTGTAGAAAATAGTTCTCTGAATGAATCTTTAAGTAATAAAAAAAAAGTTGCGAAGCAATTTTCAAAATTTTTAGATGTGACTGAATGCCTTCCGGTTATCAGCAAGGTAAAATGGAAAATCAATCATTATATAATCGTTTTAGCGAAGTTGTGCACGCTCGATGCTTATCATCTTAAGCCGAATCTTAAGTAAAATATACTTTAATGATTTGAAAAATTAATGAAGATAATTGAGGCTCTCAGCAAGGTTAAACACGAGCTAAAATAACCAAGTAAATTATTCATGGCTTTAATATGCTTCTATATTTTGAGATAGGTTCAAGTTGAATTCAAATTCAACGTATTGCTTTCAATACAATAAACCTGTGCTATGGCACCGCACTGCGAGCATTGCTAGACCTGCACCACCTGGAACCGCGGTAAAAAACTCACTACACGCGATAAGGAAGTACACGCTAGCGCTAGGCTGACAGATTAGCACTACAGCGACACAGGTAAACGCGAATCATTCTGAATTTTTTTAGCGTTACATTAAACCTCGAAAACTGCAATCACCTAGCGAAAAAGTTTATTCTACTTCTAAATTGAACGTCACAAAATTTCCTTCAAAATACCATTTATTTGTAAGTTTCATTTATATTGTGAGCTTGAACAAAATTTATCTCTGTTGCTTTTATTTTATACCTATAGTTCTTACAAGTTTCATTTATGCCCCAATAGTTGTCTTTATTCGCTAAAGACTGTGAAAAAATTTTTAGCATCCATTTTTTTGGCTATGAGCGCCTTCTAAGACCTAAAATAAACATTTAAAAATAAACAATAAACAATTTAGAAAATAAAATTACAATAAACAATAAACAACAATAACAATAATATTATAATAAACAACAACAACGAACAACAATAATAAACAATTTAGTGCCTAAAATAAACAATTTAATTTTAGGCACTAAATACAATGATTTATGGGATAAAAGAACAATAAATTTCCGAAGAAGACAAGCGGCCAGCTCTTCCAACACTGGCCTAGGTCAAACTTCAAATCTTTTACCTTGGCCATAGCCGCCCACTGGCATAACCGCCACCGTATCTATCGTCCCGTTCTTTGTTTAAATCTTCTTCTTCGAATTTTATTTAAAGACATTAGCCACTCCCTAAGTTTTTTCCGTGAGAGAGGAAGGATAGTTGAACGTGTGGTCATCAGATCCAATGAAATATCTAAGCTTGGACGAGTCCTGGAAGATGTGACGCTTCTTTGTCAAAAAGTCGAGCCTATCGAGAGGTAATTTCAATGTTTGTGTACGCGGCTTGTGCTCGATCGTACACTTTTTGAGTTTCGATATGTGCGCTGCAATGATTTAGGTATCCATCAAACATTTCTATTTCTTGGTCGGTAAAATTAGACTCAAGAATTTCCTCATTACCTGATGAGAAAGATTCACGCAATGCCTCAACCATTCTGAACTATTCTCTGCCATATTCCCGCCTGCAGGATATGACTTGACGTGCACGAGAAAATACGCTCTCTGTTAATCACTGCAGTGAGTACTGATCTAATTTCTTGAGTTGTTTTGCTGTCAGAGTAATTATTTCTTGCTTTGGCTCTTGAGCCGAGAGAAGCTCCAGGCTTCTCTTTTCCAGGCTTCTCTTTTGTGAGTGTGTGTGTTACAGACTTTCATTTTGTTTTAGGACTATTAGGAACCAACTAAAATCCGTTTATGCAAGGGTCTACATACGTCTCGGACAAATTTACGGCCGGACCAGCGGCCGGTCTCTGCCAATCTACAAATTCAGTAAACAAGGAATATCTTATAAAGTATTAAACGTAGCTCGCTGAAACTTGTTACACATATTCATTATGATCTTACGTTGATGTTCAGCTCGTGGAAATTTTCCGAATTTCGTCTTCATTTGTGAGTTATATGGCGATACGTGCCGAAATTCACAGTGAACAAGATATTTCTTCCAAACTACTGAACAGACTTGAACTAAATTTTGAATATACATTCCTAACTATCCAACGGTGATGTCTAACTCGTAAATTTTTTTAGATTTTGCCTTCGTTCGTGAGTTTTTCTTCAATTTCACCCTTATTTGGGATTCAAACAGCAATACGTGCTTAAATTCGTAGTGAACAAGAAATTTCTTTTGAAATACTGAACAGATTTGAATGAAAATTTGTACCTATATGAATACCTAACCTCCCAACGGTGATTTTTAGATCGTTACAATTTTTGTCTATTTGCCTTTGTTCGCGAGTTTTACGGATATACGGAGAAATGACCGGCATTTCTCAGGTCGATTTTTAAATTTGCATTGACCATGAGCCCTATACGTAAAGCCGTATAATTAACTAGCAAACGAAGGCAAAATCGAAAAAATTGTCACGAACTAAACATCACCGTTGGGAGGCTAGGTATTCATATACAAAGTTTCGTTCAAATCTGTTCAGTATTTTAGAAGAAATTTCTTGTTCACTGCCAATTTAAGCAAGTAAATCCCGAATGTGGGAAAAATGAAAAAAACTCGCTAACGAAGGCAAAATCTAGAAAAAAATCACGAGCTAAGAATCACCGTTGGATAGTTAGGAAAGTATATTCAAAATTTCCTTCGAATCTGTTCAGTACATGTGGAGAAATGTCCAGCTCACTGCGAATTTCGTATAACTCAAGAATGAAGGTAAAAGTTGCTACAATTCCACGATCTAAACATCAGGTCCTAATGAGTACCTGTACAAAGTTTCATCGAGCTACCTTCATTACTTTGAGAGATATTCCTTGTTGAGTGAATTTGGGGAGATCGGCAGCTAGTCCGAACGTAAAATTGACCGAGAGAGACGTCATAATCTTCAACTCTACTCGGGCACCCGACTACTTTTGAACGAATTGAAAAAAAGTTTATTAATTAGTTCAAACAGCATCGATGACGAAAGCTGGTCAATACTTTACGGTTCTTGTTCCTCATATTTGGTTTTTTATCATGTTCGTATGGCAAAATTTGTTGCTTGACTCGTTAAATGTTTAAATATTATTCCGGCTTAACGTGATGCAGCTGGAGAGAGTGAGAACGTACAAGAAGCGACGCGTTTCTATGCCTTCAATTGTCTTGCCGGTGGCAGTTTGCTAGTGGTAATAGTGATGATCACATGTTGAACGGCGAACGTTGCTCATTTTAATCCTTTAATTGCAGTGGGAAAAGTGAACTTGTGAAGTATTTGACTTAAAAATAATAGATTTTATAAGCTGAATATTATTAGAAACTACAAATTCCATAGTTTTCCTGTTCAATGGTTCCGGTGGAGTTCATTGAAAGGCATGACACCGGCACTAAGTGAATAGGCTAGTCGGCATGGCGCCATAATGCTGGTAGCCTGGTATTCTAGAACACGCAGGCTCCAAAGATTTTGGAGCTGGAAGTAATGAAAAATGTTAACTTGAGGTGTATATTGGCTTGTGCGTGCTATTTTGGCTGCTCGTATCCATATACTTTAGGTTCTAGTTTTTAATTCCTCGAGAAAGCTGGATCCATTTGTGGAAATGCCGCTTCGGGCAAGGTTTGACTGCAGGGTTGGGTTTAGTGTAGTCTTCACTATTCACCAGTCAGGCAGTCGCCGAGCCGCTACTACAGTCATGCAGTCACCGACCCGCTGCACCTGCAAGAGAAACCCGTAAAAACAAGGCTTCAAATCGTTGTCATAACTCGTAAGTAACAAAGTTGCTCGTTTTCTGTAATTTATGCTTTTTTCGTTGTATCGTCGGGTTTGGTACCACAGTGAAATCGAAGTGTTATGAATTGGGATACTTCAGAAGAATTAAATTATAGGAGGAAAAATTTCCGAACTTGCCATTGAACATGGCTATGTCAGGAAGGTCACAAGTTCCAACTGGAATTTCGACGGTAGCAATTAATCTATTCTTACAACCACTGTAGGCAGAATTTTAGACTTGTGAAAAACAGTTCGATAGACCGTACGTACGAGTGACGTGTCGCAAGATAGAGTCTTTAGCAAATTACACTGGATGTGAATGCACGCGGTGTCGTCTCGCCCTGACTTGCATTACTGCGAACAATTAATTACATTTTATGCAATTCGTACCTGGAAATACAGGAATTAGCTACCATAATGAATTTGTGCCATGTTAAAAAGTTAAAATTGAGCCCTGCAGATACACTAGGCTGTTGTTTGCCAATATTTTGGGAGAACTTTGGGGACTGATTTAAGTGGTTATTTCGGAAGAATGCTCAACAGTATTTCTGATTGTTAAGTGATGAAAGAAAGTTCAATACTCAGAGTTCAAAAAAAAAATCAGAGAAAGTTCAGTACTGGTTAAGGTGAGAAAATGTTTTGATCTGCTGTATGTGGAAAATGTTTGGTACCCGCAATAGATAGGAATGTTTGGTACGGGTGAATGTGTTGAAATGTTTCGTACATGAATAATATAGGATAATATTGAGCAGTGTTGAATATTGGAGAATGTTGATCGTTCAGTGCTAGAGAATGTTGAAGAATGTTTTGTTCGGGCAATGCGGGGAAAATCTTGCATTCGGATAAATATTGGAGAATGCTGTGGGTAATGTGGAAAGTTGGGACCAAAAGTTGTATTAACTGATATATTTCCCGGGTCAAATTCGTGTTTCTTTGCCATTTGCTGAATTGCGCAACGGTGATATATTTTTTTTATTTTTCAGTCTAGTGTGCATATATATGAAGCGCACAGCGATTCAAACTCCCTTTCCCCCATTATGGGGGGAAAAAGGGGGCATCTTTTAACGCACTTTTCCGATTCGGCCGTGTCCATGCCGAAGCTATCAGGTGTCAAATACGCGCGTCCCACGATCGCCCCAAACTCGCTCGGTATGTGACCGAATTCTGATCGACGCTTAATTTGCTCGTACAACTAGAGCGTAAAGCGGACATGCATTATCAAAATTTTTAGTTGGTGGCGACCCTGAATTAGGAACCGCCTAGGACTCGGACCGCACGTAAATCAGCTTCTCTATGTCCTCTTCGGCTCAGGTTTCGAAGGGCAGCCTCTGGCCAGCTTGCCAGCTAGGTATGACTTGGCTCGGCCTACTCTCCTCATACTCTGAGGCGACTATAAAGTCGGAAAGGAGATATTCTGACCCGAAAATGATTCGGATCGATCATGGCCAAGCAGACCCAGAATGAATAGGCGCCGAGTTTAACAACTATTCGGCCGAACCCTAGGCTGTCCCCGAATTTTGTTAGGGTAGTGCCTCTAATTTATGCGCTGGGCTAGCTAAAGGCGTCTTTAATTCAAAAGCTAACCACCCTCAAAATTTTGATACGTATACCCCAATGTATCACGATAGTATACCCCAAAGCGATACGTATACCCGAAAGAGAGGAAATTGCTCGTACTACTTCAACGCGCTTGCATTGCGCGAGATCGTCAAATAACGCATGCTTTGCGTGTGTTCTTTAAAGAACGCCTGCATTTCAAGGCTACGAAACACGTACATTTTTAAGGTCTTCCATTCCCTTTGTGCGACGTACTTGCATCTTAAGACGAAAAGCATATCATTCCATCCCTAATTAATAAAATGTGAATTTACGACCAGAAAGTGTTAGATTTGGTTCTCTTTTCGGATCTCTGAATTTAGAAGTGATTTTTTTGACCAAAATCCAATACTTTTTTGATTGCCGTCATACAAGCTCAAGTACAACTTGCTGTTATGCAATAGAGTAGATCATGCAACTTTTTTATATCTTATGAGTTGGGGGATCGTTATATAGCCGTTTGTTGAATTTATAGAACTTCAATTTATTCAAATTCCTTTGGATGAGACTTGACACGTTAATATAATAATTGTGCACGAGCATAATAATTCGCACACTGGAATATCTATATCATTTTAATAACTGATTACTGATAATTCATTTGATTGGTCATTTTATTAAGTAGAATTATTGAAGTTGCAGCACATTTTTGGTGGGAGCTGTAGCTGCATTATTCAGGGTCTGAAGACTAATTTCTGCTTGATGTTTGTACACAGCAACGTTTGATGTTGGGCATAGTAATTTTCAACTGCGCCGCTTAATATTTGCTGTTCGAACTGCGTTTCAAACTTTTGTCCTGTGAGAGTGTTCGTCGAACCTCCTTTTCGAACCCATTATCAAACCCCCCAAATGTATTCGGAAGCGAACCCCTTTAGCATCTCCTCCATAACATTGAAAATCTGAACCTTCAAGGAGTCATTATCGAAATGTTAAAAGTAAGAATGACAGGCAACGAAAGCTTTGCTAAGTGATGTCGGCGCTAAAGAGTAGGCATGTTGCTCTAGCTTGATTATTTGTGCGATTGTGGACGAGGGGTCGTAGATTAAGTTAACTGTTAAACTATAGTCGATGGTATTCTAGAATACATACTAAATCTGAAAGCGGTACTAAAAGAACAAATTTCTTGCTAGCAAATCATTAAATTGGTTGTATTTCATTCAGGGAAATTTTGGGCAAAAGCATGAATGAACTCATGAATATCAATTTCGTACACTTATATGAAAATGTTTGAACGGATTCAAAGTCAGATGGTTACTGGAGTTTGAATTACTCAACCAGACGGCGCAATGGTACATCAAACAATGGTATGAAATTAGTGAACTTCAAAATTAATTAAACTTGAAGCGGATGACGCGTGAAAAACGTGACAGAGCGATCTTTAATTAGCGCACTGTGATCCAATAACTTAAAAATTTTTAGTTAGTTTTTTCATCGTTAAATCAAGAACAGAGAAAATTGAAAAATTTTCAATCATTATTGTAACTCGAATGCTTCAGATATCCTGCTTGAAAGAATTTGTTAATCCTACTTGAAAAGTGGTATTCATCATATTTGTGACGGGTGTTGCTCAGTCATCTATGTAACTTATTATGTTAACTTAAGTTGTAGTCATATATTATGAGGTACGCACCTCCACGGTAAAGTCAGCCCAGTCCCACAGTCCGCGATTATGAGGTACGTTGTTATGATCGTCACACCGTACAATGTCCAATGTGCAAAGCATCTCAGTTTACGGTCGTGAATCACAGTATCTTGTTTTTAGCATACAACGCTTACTACCAAAATTGTACGATCACAAACGGCTTTTGTGTAGTGGTAGCCACGTGTAAACTGTGGCAGCGTGTGCGCCACGACAATGTACCCGGCACCACCACGGTAATGACAGCCAAGTCACGCCGTCTGCGATTAATAGGTACGCACTACCATGGTAAAGACTAAAGACAGCCTAGTCACACAGCGTGCGATTAAGAGGTTCGCGACACCACGATTAACTACACGTATGGATTTACCAAAATTTAAAAAGGCAGGTGAAATAAATTACCCACAAATGTATTCATTCGCATAAAATCCCTCGGTTCCTCTGCATGACATTAACTTTGATTCAATTAAGTTATTTTTATGTTTTTTGGTAGAAAAATAATCTTGCGATTAGAAAACTCAGTTAGAAAATTTACAAAATAATTAAAAACTTCTGTCATGCCATGATATATATTGTATTAAGAGTCGGGTAATTAATAGTCTTCGCGAATTCTCAATCCTGAACTTCCCGTGCGTGGAGCTTACTAAGCTAAAAAGTAATATATCTCAGTCACAGATATTTAATGGTTTAATGAACCTGCGGTAATACCTAATCTATCACCCAGAAGTGAGTAATGCTTCAATTATCTAACAGGGATTCTAGCCAACAGATGGAATTAGAATCGAGACGTTGATTTACATTTTAATATTAAAAATCCATGCTCACTCGAATTTGCACAAATCAAATTTTAGAATCATGTTGCGACAATGAAAGATTTTTAATATTAGGTAATGCTTTTTATTTAAATTAAATTAGGAAAGAACAACTTTTTATAATTTCTTTCATTACCAAAGATTGTTTTAATCTCCCAGTAAAACCAGACTTGAGACAACTCTACAGTAACTGCGATACCCGAATGATAATTGTTGTGTGTGACATACACTAAAATATATTAAATTATTCTGACCAGATCGTAAAATATAATTGCAATCTTTGTAAACTAGAATTTGGCTCGCAGTAGTCTTTGAAAAGTAATTAATCAATGAATAAATATTGCACGCCATGCAGTTTTCCATTCTGGATAGCTAACGTTACACATATATTTCAATGGGTAAATAAATTCTCAGTATCGACTGACATTCCAGTGATCGCTTGTTATTAAAGTCGCCCGTCTTATTAATTTGTGATGAGAAATTGTGGCGCTTCGCTTATTAGCAAAAAGGAGGGGAAATAATTGATAAAACTAAAAGGAACTAACCGCAAAGAAAAAATAATAAACATTTGAATTTGTATCCATCATTAAGCTTGGTGTTGGACTCACCTTGCATCAACAAGACTGAAAAAATGAACTAGTATTGGAACGAAGAAATGTGAAAAAAATCATGAGTTACGGATAGCTTTGAAATTTGATCTTATCCCATTGAACGCAACTCTCCCGAACACTTGGGTACATTCAGACAGAATTATAGCATGAACTTCAGGTGTTTCAGCGTGAACCGCAGATGTTTCAGCGGGGAGGAAACAGCAAATGTATTAGCGACGGACAGCAGATGTTTTAGCGTGTACAGCTGATGTTTTAGCGTAGACACATGGTGGCAGATGTAATGGGATTCGGTCTCGCTGGGCTCGTCTCTTGTATGAATACTCGAGTGACTAACAAAGACAAAGATCATTTTTGTCTCTCATCAAAATGTTGTTTTTCGCGAAAGATTCACGTCGAGCGGTTCTAGTCGACATCTTTTTGAATCGCGTGGATTCAAATGAGAACGACTCTACATTGCGCCCATCGTGTAATAGATATCTTATATTCATTGCTGGCAAGATTTTCTCACATGAACAAGTTTCTTTTTGGCATATTGAAGCTCATTCATAATAAATTATTCCGCCTTTGCAGAGCAACAGATTTTCTACCAGTACTGCTGATCGAGTCAATTACTGAGGCTCCATCGTCTGCTTATACAAGAAATACAAAACCAACTTGTACGGAAATGATAACAAATGAATTGAAAAGAAAAAATAACTGGAAAATGGAAATGAATGTAAAACGATACTTCATGAGAATTTGTTTCAAATTTCGTCAATGACAACTGAGAGGGAGAGTTAAATTAACATAACATAACATAGTGATCTCGGCGCTGAAGTGTAGGCCTGATGTGGCCTGTCGCCGATTCTTTTCCTTTTCGTGCCTCGTTCACAGAAGATCTAAAATCGTGTCATTTGACCGGATCATTGCATGACTGACGATAGTTTGAAGTAGCTACTAGACTTCCACCGGGTTCGATATGGTGCTAGGCATTGCAAATCTGAACATATATTTTTCTATAGCTTTATCTAGTCTGTTCTTGAACGCGTTCATACTTGGAGCGCCAACGATGTCATTGGGGAGGCTGTTCCACATGTCGGTGATTCGAAGCGAGAAGAAATTTTGTCGCGTGGAGAAGTTGCAGCGCAGTTTTTTCATTTTATAGCTGTGGTCCCTGGTGTTGGTTCTTGTTTCAAATTCTAGTAATCCTTCGGGGACCTAGTATAAACCATGAGTATACTTGTATATTTCAATGAGGTCCCCACGCAGACGTCGATAACTGAGGCTTGGAAGCTTCATAATCTTCAATCTTTCTTTATAGGACTTGCCCTTCAAGCCTGGAATTATCGTTGTTGCACGTCTTTGAACATTCTCTAGTAAATTTCTGTCCTTTTCAAATCTCGGTGACCACACAACGTTTCCAAACTCTAGATTCGGGCGCACGACAGCAACAAACAACTGCTTCATCGCTTCTGTCATATTAAACAAATGTAATCTGATTTTCTCTCGTTGGTGTAAATTGTATTGGGAACCGAAGTTCAGCAAACAAGGTACGAAGGGTTTTAATTGAATCTCAAGACACGGTTTCGTTGTAACATTCGTCAGTGTTTTCAACAACAAGTTTTTTACGATTAGATCAGATCTGTCTATAACTGTAATGAGTATATACTGTATATATAACAATTCTCATTACAGTGGTAAAGAGTTCGTTATGTGCATCGGACATAACGCACTTTTTTATAAATTTTGTCTGCATAAATAGTCCACAAATTCCTTCAAGCCATTGCCTCTTTCTGTTAAAATAATTTCATTAATGGCAGGACGTGATCGTAGACAAGCTCTTTGGCACTGTCAGAAAATATCAAATCCATGTGTCCATAGTCAGGCTGCTTGATGAAGTGAGTCACCACCACGTTCGTGAGACTTTTCTTGAGACTTTCCAGGCCCTGGAATACGTATGGATGATTAACACATCGATAGAAAGCATTATAATGCTTTAATGCACAGAATGCTCGTGAAAATAAAATAATTGACAAACAATGCTGTCAGTGTAGGCAAATTGTATTTGTGCCTGCAACTTGAAATGATGGTGGTTAATACTTGACGTTTTCTATATACAGTCGACTTTTCAACCAATGATAAGTTACCAGAAGTAAATATGGCATTTTAGTCAAAATATGAATACCATATGAATTAAATTTGCCATTTTATTATATTCTTATCGAGTATCCTACTATAAACAAAGATAGTAAAAATTTTTTATATGGTTACTCACCGCGTGCACTCGCAGAATGAATATCATGCTTATACTTCAAGTTCAAATGATCAACTTGGTTTTTACTTACTCCGATGGGCATGAGTCGGTCGTCGGGACTCACGAACAAGGCTACAGGAGCGGAGACCAGCGAGAGGTTGTAAGCTGGCGGCTTCTCCGAGCCGTACGCGGCCATGTTGCCAGCTCCGTAATTGAACATCCGTAAAACAGCTGATAACAAAAAAGTTTATGAGATAAATCATTCATAAATAAAAGAGACATAGGTATAAGTAGGTAGAAAAGGGAGCTCATCATCACAATTTCCATAAACAGCTTAAATCACAGGTTGCCGATCATTTACCCACAATCTTGCTGCGAATCTTAGCCTTTTAACTGTGGTTAAAAATGTCATTGCCTGCTGTGCCGAAGCCTGATCTACACTCTGTGTAATTAAGCTCATCACTTTATTACGATGGAATATACATACTTCTTTGGAATGCAAAATTTCATACAGTGTGATCCTGAATCAGGTAAGCTGATACAGTATAGGATCCGCCATATTTATGGCAGCGGATGTTTGCTATATAAAATAAATTGGTTCCTAGGAGACTTTTCTTTTAAAATGAAGCTTAATATCATCTATTAATGCATCTTTTCTATATTGCAGAAGTATAAGGTGTCTAAATTTACTACTATTACTTATGGCAGTAGATAGAAATGCAATTAGAACCCTTCATGACAAAGGCGAGAGTAATTCAGTCATTGCAAAAAAGCTCTAAATTGGTCGTGAAATAGTGTGAAAGGTGGTAAAAAATTTCAAGGAAACTGGTGAAACATGCAGTCGACCTGGTCAAGGAAGGAAACGAAGTGTCCGAACAAAACAATTGGTCAAAAACACGAGGGAAAAGTTGAGGAGAAACCCTCGTCGCTCAGCTGCAAAATTGGCTGCAGAAGCAGGAGTCAGTCTGACATCAATGGGTTGAGTCTTCAAAGATGACCTCAAAACCTCCCCTTACCAGATGCAAACAAGCACAAACTAACAGACCGTCATGAACGAATGAGGCTCGAAAGATGCCAGCACATTCTGGATTTCATTGAGGATGGCACGCTGCCCAACTTGGTGTTCAGTGACGAGAAAAATTTGACATTGAACAAAGCGTTAACCGTCAAAATGACAGAGTTTGGAGTCGGGATGGATCTGTGGCAACCAGAACAGCAAGATGACCTCAAAATCCCATGTCCGTGATGGTTTGGGTCGCGGTAACCGCCACTCGTTTTTATCCCCTCAGTAGTGAAATTGAACAGTCAGCGATATATTTCGGACATTTTGGAATCTGTGTTGTTTGTTACCTTGGGCCCGTAAACACTTCAACGGCTCACCATGGAGTTTTCAACAAGACTCTGCCTCATCACATGGCTCACACATGACCCAACATTGGATTCAGGGTCACATCCCAGGGTTCATTAGCAAAAATGAATGGCCCTCAAATAGCCCTAATTTGAATCCTCTCGACTTTTCTGCGTAGGCTATTTTAGAGAGTAGGGTCTGCAGAAAACCTCACGATTCTTTGGATAGTTTGAAGTCTAAATTGACATGAGAATGGGACTTGATCCCTCAAGAAATGCTGCGTGTCTCCTGTGAAGCTTTCCCGCGTAGATTGGAGGCCGTCATTAAAAATAAGGGTGGTCATATTGAATAAATATGTCTTAGAATTGTTTAGGTAATTCTTGGCTACTAGCTCATCCAATAAAAAAACAATGCACCATTTTGTTTCATTGAGAAATAACAAAAAACATGCGTTGCCATAACTATGGCGGACCCTGTATACTGCTAGTGTTTGATCTGATATAAGTTGTGGCAACGATAGATAATACGTTAAGAGATGAGAAATCATATCAAATTGTGACAGTGCTAACGTATAAGATAAAATGGCCATTCACGAGAAATCTTCATCAATACGTAAGACGGCTATTAAATTTAACGATGCGAGGCAGGATTGAGGAAATAAATCAATGCTTCGAACATCATCCCACGATATAGCAGCTGCGTGGATCCATGGGAAAGAGGTACTTGAGATAAATATTTATATTGATTGAAAACTTCAAATTTCAAGCATGAAAAATCTTTACAAGAAATTAAACAAAAATTCTCTAAGATAATCAGAAAAAAATTCTACGACCTATATTCAATTCAATCTTTCTAACGTTTTTATATCAGGTATTGAAAGAAACGTTTGATGATGATTCTATAATTCCAATATTAACTATTCCATTGAAAATCTTTCTGAAAAATGCCAATTTATCCCACATCATTCAGGCCATTCATTTGACGTGTTTGTTTATCGTAGATGTAGTCATAGGATGTTAATCTGCAGGTATTATAAATCTTTACTTTTTTTGTTTCGGAATTTCCTCCGCAGTTCCAGTGCCCACCGAAAACAAATTATAAAGCGAACAAAATACTTAGCTAATAAAACGCGTCAAGTCCCCCTCTTCAGTCCAACTCCTGCAACAACCATCAATTATAATGCAAATAAAATACTTAGCTAATAAGATCCGTCAAATTCACCTCTTCAGTCTAACGCCTGCAACAACCAGCGAATATAAAGCGACTGAAATACTTAGCTAATAAGTTCCATCAACTCCATCTCTTCAGTCTAACGCCTGCAACAACCAGCGAATGAAATACTTAGCTAATAAGTTCCATCAACTCCATCTCTTCAGTCCAACTTCTGCAACAACCAGCGATTATAAAGCAAATAAAACACTTAGCTACTAAGACCCGTCAACTCCGTGCACCTCGTCAGTTCAACGCCTATAACAACCAGCAATTATTAAGCGAATAAAACACTTAGCTGATGAGGTTCGCTTATTCAAGCATCAGCATAGCAAGAATATTCTACATCGAATAGTGGTTCGAAGCCATCGTGTTGATACCACCTGCTAACAAATGTCTTTTATATCGTTGCCATTCAGCTCAATCTTAAGATTGTGGGTGAATGATCGGTAACCTGAGATTTTAAGCTGTTTATGCGAACTGTGCGATGATGGGCTCCCTTTCTACCTACTGGTATATCCATTGAGTAAAACGTTGACAAAGATTTCCCCCACTGGTCTAAATTCAACGCATAAACCTTAAAACACAATCGGTATATAAAAAACTGCGCTGCAACACATCCACGCGACAACATTTCTTCTCGCTTCGAATCACCCACATGTGGTATAGACTCCCCGATTACATCTTTGACGTTCCGATTATAAACGCGTTCAAGAACAGACTATATAAAGCTATGGATAAGCATATGTTAAGACTTAAAATGCCTAGCACCATATCGAACACGGTGGAAGTCTAGTAAATATTTCAAATTATCGACAGTTTGAAAGAGATCCGGTAGAAGGACCTGTTTTTAGATCTCCTATGGACAAGTCACGAAAAGTACAGGAATCGGCGACAGGCCACATCAGGCCTATTCTTCAGCGCCGACTTCACTATTCTATATGCTATGCTATATACAAAACCGTTTCATGAACTTGTCAGCTCTTCGAGACGGTGACTCACGAGACGTGTTGATCTGAGCTTGATGCTGCGCAGCTTTGTTCGAGGTGCCCGATAGAACACTGTTCATGGCGAACGCCAGTTTATCCTGTCAGAGTTAAATAGAATTTACTTCGACGATCTATTATTTTTATTTTTTACAAAATCAATTATTTTACTCAAATCCGGAATGTGTTGTACGAAATACTGTATATACTGTTAATACGAATAATCCGAACTATCCAAATCGATGATATAAATCATCTTAAAAAAACACTACAAAAGTTTTATTGACCTTTCCATCGTATCCTGAATGCATCCCGCCCATGATAGTGGCTATGAGACGAAGGCAGATCGGGCGAAGCTTGCTGCGGTCGCTGCACGCGATGTAAATCAAAGACATCATGAAGTCGTTGCCGTGATAAAATTGCCCGCCATTGAACTTTTCTACGGCTCCCTGAACGTATTAAAGATACTCAGCCTTAGATTAAATGAAATTATTAGGTGAAACTGGCATTCCTCTTAGTACAAGGAAAGATTCTAACGTTTAGCGAAGAGTTAAAACTTATTTGTTTGTTCATACGTGTTGAGTGCTTTAATAGACGTAATTCATCCACGGAACTCATTTCAGCTAAAAAATATTTTCAGTTACTTATACCCCATAAATGTAGTTAGAAAGCCGATACATGACTTACCCTGATCCCGCTAAAGATCTTAGAGAAGAAGCTCATAAATGGAGAAGATTGCTCAGTGCCCAGCGCGGGTGCGAGGCTCACCGATAAACGAATCTGTTGAGCAGGAACATGCCTCGTAGTCTGGTTCATTTGAATATATTGTACTTCTGTGGTATAATTTTAAGAAAGGACTTTTTTTTCAAATCAGGTCGCCGCATTCTCCACAGCTATTATATTTTTCATTCCATTTGTGAAAAAGACTGGTCTTCAATGATTCAATGATTACACAATTTCCCCCCCCCCTTCCCCGAAAAATAACTCGTATGTCTTCTCAAATTTCAGTTTCAAAAAGACCTTGTCAATGAAGCTGTTGGGCGCCGACGCCGACATGAAGAGGCATCGGTTGGCGGCAGAAAACCCGACGAAGAAGAAACGCTCGACCCCCGCATGGCGTGTGATGTACGAGGCAAGGGCCGGGTAGTCGTAGCGTGCGACGTCGTCTATACTGTGCCGTTCAAGAAATTTTACATACTTGCTTTCCAAAAATTTAGACCCATGTGAAAAATAATGTTTTGGATAATTACTGGAAACCAAAATGGTTGGAAAACCAAGATTGGAGCGTAGAGTTGGAGGTCCGAAAAATGCGATTAATTGTAAAAATTTGGCCGAAATCGTAAAGAGTGCCTTGTGGTTAAGAATCGGGAATAGGTTAACATGACCTAATCAAAGCTGGTTTGTTATTTAATATGATTATAATTATCAGCCACTGACAAGTAATGAAATTATGAAACAAGTTAAAAATTTAAAATATTATCTTAATATATGAAATTGCCATCGCAGCAAAAAAATTACAGCCACTTTCAAACTTTGTATATAGGAATAAATATCATTTTATACGATGTTCTATTTCTTTGCGAAATAATCGTTTTACTAGTATTGTACGGAAATACCTTTTCCCTTTGATAGATTAGTATCTTTCATAATTATTCTTGAATGCATTCTACTTGAAAGCTTCAACCTTCGATAAATTCTAGCGCGTATAGAGAGTGTACCTGAAGTTCCAGAAGCGCCTGTCCTTGTCTGGATTGAGGCGCGTGTGGTTCCGTCCATCTCTTGTGCCTCGGACGTTACCAAGCCAGACATCGTAGCCTGCGTCCGCCAGAAGGTAGGCTGCGAAGTCAAGAATTGCATACAATATTACTTGAAATCAACTCGTAACACTGAACACGTTCTGAAAAACTCTCAATCTGTACGTAATATTTCAATTGTCTTCGAAGCAACTTCTTGAATAATCAATCGGCCTCTTGAATAAGGCTGCGAATTGTAACAAATTCCAATAGAGCATACCATATGTATTCAACCATCTAAAAAAAGCTATGCGATCTATCTCTAGAATAAAAGAATTAGGAATTAAAATGTTGACAGCATGGGATCATGCGGTGATAGCGAGTTCTATCGTACCAAGTGAGTGATTGGGTGAGCTGACGATGTAGTCGGACGATGAGCTGAGGGTTGCCGTCATCATGAGCACCACGTCGGGGGAACGACTTCTGCCCCGCGAGTGACGTGGTCCGGGGATGCGGTTCACGGTCAGAATGTAACCGTCTGGCGTGACCACGAAGTGCTCCTCCGCCGGGTAGCCTTGTTGAAGAATGTGCTGGTGCTGTGAAGTTTGTCGTTAAATTTCAAGTATTAATCTACTCCATATTAAAATTATTGTGGTTGTATTTATCAATAATATAAAATATTTCGTGCCAATTTTTATTTTGCAAATACACAAAAGTTTTAGTTTAGTTCAGCCTCACACGATATTGTTTTCTCAAAAATTATCTTTCTTTTTATTGAATCATCTTAATTTAACCGTGCTTGATAACCAGTATAGGAGTGTGATAGTAAGTGAAAACGTGCTTAATGACAAATTTGTTCATCGTTTCCACTTAATTTATTTTATAAAACATACTAACGGCGATTAAAACGCTTGAATATATTATTCTTGTACAATTCGATGAAAGTGGATGCAGATTATGAATCATATACAGTGGGGGGAAATAAATATTCGTACACTTGAAAAATCGTATTTTAATGTATGTAAGTACACAAACTTAACAGGAAAAGTGATTTAAATTAATTTTTCAAGTGTACGAATATTTATTTCCCCCCACTGTATATACCTAATTCAACCTAAGGACCCTCTAGAAATGGAGAGTTTATGTGGTCCAATTTGTTTTAAAATGCCTATTTAGAGCTCATAAGGGATCAGCAACAAATGTTTCATGCTGTTTAGTGATACTGTGACTGACAATTGCCTGAAATGCAGCGTACCTTTAGCCCTGATCGTAATTTCTCAACTCAACTGAAGCCCATACTTTGGAAATGATAAAAATGCCTACGAGCAAATTACCACTTATTGCTGTCACTGCATCAGCTAAATAGGAACTAAATTTGCATTTAGCTCTTATGCTTGCATTAACAGCTTTGTGGAACACATAGAGTCTTAAACCTCGGTATGAATTTTAAAAATCTGTTTATTACATGAAATTAGGAATTACAGACTTCTCATTGAGAAATTGTTAAAATTCACAGGGAGCCTAAATTGTTAGAAATCCTTTCTCAATCACGCCTCGCAAATTTACACTTATTGGTACCTATATAACATTTATAAATGTTAAATAGGTACTAGTCATACAGCGAATGTACATCTCTTGTAATTGGATTATAACACAGTGAAAATAGATATTGAAAAAAAAAATACTTATAAAAAAGTGTTAAAGCGTGTTTACAATCGAAAATTAGTTGTCAATAGACATAGTATACGGAAGACCATTCTTGAGGCTTGAATCAAAACACAGGCGATTAATTATCGGAACGGATAAACCCATATGAAGCAATGGCAGAACTTACTGTGCTAAAGTAGACCTCAGGCGGGATATTCAGGAGGCTGGCCAGGAGTTTCGTCAACTTTGACGTGAAGCCCGCTGGCCTCTGGGTTGTCGAAGCCGCGGTCGGATTCAATATTTTACCAAGGGTAGTCAACGCAAACCCAACAAGAGGTTTGTTTTCGTTGAAAATTGTAGATAGAGATACATTCGTGAAGAGACCAAAGCTTGAAGTAAAAGTAGTCACGAGAAGGAAAAGTTTCACAGTAATAGCTCTAAAATTCATTTTAAAAATTTTACATCCGACGTGCACAGGTCGCTGAAAATATATTTCATAATTACGCACGGGATATCGAACATTTATCCTTGTTTATTAGCATCTCAGGGTCTTGCTGTATACTTTTTAGCATTCAACTTTTTGTAATCGACGTTTGTATCAACCTTTTGTCTACGCATACATTAATCGTCGTCAATGCAATTCGTGAAAAATACAGTGCCTATAGACTTGGGAGTTCATAGGTATGGCCTGTTGACTAAAAGTCAACTTCAATGGTCAAAGAATTAAATTTAGAACTGGAAGCATTTCTTACACATGACATCATTGTTTTTTGCAATGTATTTTCCATCTCATTATTGGAATAAAATCAATCCATGCAAAACACATGAAAAATATCTGCAGATGAAGCGAAATTTTTAAAAACCTCGCCTAAAATATTCAGCGTAAATGACGGAACGAAGAACATTTGGCTGGTCTTCGCAAAAGAAATATTGACCGCCAGCACAAATGCTGGCCGTAGACTCGTGCCAAATGTTATTCAGCAAGAACATCGTGAGCTTCAGTTTTACTCTCATGCCATGAATTTGGTTTCCGATCCTTAAATTGCTAGAACTTGCACCTAAAACGCTTGCCCTTTATGAAAACAGCCTCGAGATTTGAATTGTTAGCGTGACAAATAGAAAAGTAATTAAAAAACATTGTTATTTGTGTTTAAAAACAGCACACACTAGCTATTAAAGCTCTACGTTCCGCACCACTTCTGAGCCGACTGTACACAGTTGACCTGTGCGAGCTCCATATTATTCGTTTTTTTTTTCTGTCAGCTGAGCTATGTACACGTGCCGAACCTCTAGTAATTTGGTAATATTTATTTGTTTTTTGTACAGATATGCTAAGAATATGAATACTGTCATTATACGCAGATTTTTAGATTTGCTTCTTATGTTACGTTTTTTATTGATTTCCAGAAACCGGTCAAAAATCATATATACGAATCCGTGCGTTCATTAACTGTCCTCTACGACCTTAAAGACCTACAAGATTTTTACACACACATAGTAATGTTTATTTTTCACTTAGTTAATTACACATGAGTTATTGTCAACATGTGGATATTTAGTAGACATGGATTCGTATTCACCGGTATCCATTATTTATTAAAATAAATCCGATGATTTCGAAAAATAACTGAGTGCGCACCGGCTATGATATAGCTTTAGCAATTAAATACTTTCAGTGCACCAAAAAAACGTGATATGATGCATAACCGGAAAAACGTATTTTAATAAATTCGATATTGTTACGCAATTGATTGGAATATCAGTTAATGTTTACAAGTTCCGGTCAATTATAAGAGAAGATTTTTCGGTGTGCTTTTGTGAATTCAGAGATACACAAAACATATTTATACACGAGTCTGTTCAGCTCAGAAACTTCGATGAAAAATTGACCTTTAAATCCAGTTCTTTATGAGCCTAATCCATATGTCTGAGTAAACAGAAAAAACATTCCCGTGTAAACGACCGCCATTAGGAAACCTTGACATGGGCCTTGGGTTGGGTTTTTAGACCCAGGCCACAGCAGGCTCCGATTTGGGATGTTTTTTTTTTTAGTTTAATAATGGACATCGACTTGAATATCATCAGTGACGACTGTGATCAACTATAAAATTCATCACTTAATGTTGAAATTCACTTTATTCAGTTTCCACCTTAAAAATTGAGACCTGTCGATTATTTAATAAATATTTTTGGAGCTTTGACGTAAGTGGTTGTTTCGAAGGGTAAACAACATTTGTTAATACCTTTACTTTTCTTCATCCACTTGTGTCGCTATTTAATATTTTTTGCATTCTAAGTACATTGTTTTTGTTTTCCACCTGGCCAAGTAAAGAAAATATAATGTATCTAATGCAGATAAATTATGAGTATTCGTATGAGCTCTTTCTAAAAATGTACAGAAATAAATTTTATAACTTGTACAATGAGCGTAAACAAGACCCTAGCTTCGCGGGTGTGAACAATTGAGTAAAATGGATTTACTTTTCGTCTTTTTTTGCAGTTTCAAGCTTGGAAATTTATTGTAGACTTTCTAAGATAATAAATCACAAGGTTCTATTTTATTCCTGACTCCTTTCTCGATAATTTATCGCGGATTAGGATTATTATAAATATCATGTTTAACACAAGGTTGGCAGTGAAACTCTCGCTGAGCACAACGTTCAAAATTTGATTATCTTTGTACACACTATTGATTACATCTGTAGCACTTCCTGTCCATACTGCATTCAACTATTTCTACCACTCTTCACACACTCTCTAAACCATAATAATCGCGTCATTAAGAAAACATAATAAGAACGTTTCCGAGTTTTTAGCATAAACACAAAAAAAACCCACGTCTTAAAATCGCATTTATAACAATCGTCAGATCGTAATTCCCTTTATCAAAAGAAGTATCAACTTTAAATTGGATATAAAAAAAGATCAATGATAGAACTCGACTTGAACTGGAGTTCAATTACCGTCAAGTGTTCAAACAAATATACAAATTTGAAGTGCGAATAACGTGTGAAAAAACACACGAAAGTAATTTCACACATGAATTAAAGTACTTTCATATGTCGGTCTATTGTTGAGATTTTCATGAGAAAGTAATTTCACACATGAAAGTAATTTCACTTTGATTCCCTTTATCAAAAGAAGTATCGAGTTTAAATTGGATATAAACAAAAATCAATGATGGAACTCGACTTGAACTCCAGTTCAATTACTGTAAAGTGTTCACATAAAAAATGAAAAAATATGAAGTTCGAAAAACTTTTAAAAAACACATGAAAGTTACAATAGACCGTAAGATTTGGTTGCTGGCAACCTAGACGAAATCTTATCATCTTATGAGACGAAATGCTACGAGCGGAAGGCACCTGCACTGGACTGACGCTACGGGATGTTTGCCCCCGATTGTCGCGCCGCTCTGGTTTGATGCTGGCGTCCTTCACATACGCTCCTAATTGTAGAAATCATTGCTGGATGCTAAGCTCGCTCCGGCGCTTTAAAAGTAATCATGTCAAACAACGAAGAGAAAATCAACATATAAGTCAAATGTACTCGTACTTCTTTAGAGGTAGAAAGGGACTTGATATGAGTTAGAGATCTCCCCTTAATTGCCGCTAATAGTCTCAACACGCATTACTTCTGTGATTTTTGTCATCTCATATTTTTCACTGACTAATTGTTAATTTGTTTCTTTACAAATATCGTTGCAGTAAAAACCAGCGATGATCAATCGCCATAATTGACAGTGACCATCAATTTTTCACCACTAAAATTCCTCAGAATTTTAGCTCAAGTTACTTAAATATTAGTCAAATTTGATCTCATATTGTCTCATTAACTGCAAGACGTTATCGTAGACGGGCTTTTTAGTGTCATGAAATAATAATCAAAGTACAATGAAAATATAGTTAACTTTTATACTCAAATTCTCGATAAAATGGCTTTTAGGGAGGCGGAAAATAAGGTGACTTTGGGAGTGTCATCTCTATCAGATGCATGAGGGCAAACAGGCAAAAGCGCTTCGTCTCTTGGTAATATTTTCAATGGTTGATTTAACAATAAATAAATACTAATAGAAAATGTATCATTCTTACGTTATACATACGTGATATATTCATGAGAGAGCATTTAGAATGTTTCTTGTCCTGTCGATGATAAGTTTGAAATTTTCAGAGCAGGGCATGGTAGAGCCCCTCTCATTACATATGTTTGTTCAACGTGTGCAGTTATACATTATTTCCCTTTATCTTTAAAAGAGTCAGTAGACGTAAGAATCTAGTTATTACAATTCTTTATTCATGCTACATCATTGTGTTCACTTGCTTGCACTCACACTGATGTGTGTGACTTGGTCTTTGGGGCTGACGACGATGGCAATAGGAACTGAGACGAGCGAGAGGTTGTAGACTGGGGGCGTTTCAGAGCCATACACAGCCATGTTGCCGGCTCCGTTGCTGTACATCCGAAGTCAGCTGGTAGAGGAGGTAAATGCAATATTTATAGGTCTTTTATATTGTTCCTTTTTTAATCAAATAGCTTCGAACGTCCGTGCGATGTTGCCGGATCCACTCTGTATTGCGGAATAGTAGCTCGATAGGATCACTCGATCTGCGCCACCATACGGGACAGGTGTGTACTGTGCACGGGATAATTTAATATTTTTAGATATGACCAATATTGTGACCTGTAGCTGTAATATATTAGTATGCTGTCAAACCGTATTGCTATAGGTGTGAAAAGGTCTTCTTAGTTTTTATGATTTGGTTTTAGGTATGACCCATTGTGTACGTTTAGTGTCTGTAATACTTTTGTCTCATACAGGGAGACCTCTGAAGACTTGACCCGAAGTCTTCCACTTACATACAATCTTTTAACTTTGTCATTGTTTAATGAAAGCTTCATGTTTGATGGCCTTTATTCTCCTGTCGGTGACTGTGTTGAACTGCAAGAAGTGTGACGAGCTATGGTTGGGCTATTGCGGATAGGTTAAAGTCTCGCGTTACGCCCAGTTGGTTCTGAACTAAAAAAATGCTAATTTGAGTTGTATTTAATACAAAAATTATATAGGCATTCGGTAACATATGTCACATTTTTTATATGACATATTTTTCTTTGAAATGAGCGAATAATTAATGAAAATACCATACTTAATTTATTGTAGTCTAAAAAAGCACGTAAACATTAAACGCGGAAAAATTTTTTTCCTCCACGCGCAATTTTTTACAAATTCACAAACAGAGGGAAAGGGAATGGCATGTTGTATAAAATCTGTCTTAAGAACGAGTCATCAATGAGGACATACGGAGACTCACGAGTAAGGTGTGATATGTTCGATTGCTTCGTTTTAGGCTCCCGGTAGGGCGCTGTTGAGGCCAAATGCGAGCCTATCCTGCGGACGGTAAATGGACAAATGAGCAATAATTGATTGCATTGTGGAGTATTAATAATGCCCCTCACGAAATTTTAAACTTTCGTAAATGTTTTTTCCATGGTAATAGAATCTTCCAGATTCTCCAGTTCATTACTAACACAAAGCCACGAATGGAAAATTTTTGTTAATTGTTAGCCGCAAACTCTAGGTCAATAATTAACATTTAAAACAGAACCCTGTTTCTTGCCCTAACAAAATTTAGATGCGAGCCCGACTTTGAAATAGTTGCCGCCTAGGACTCGTACATCAGCCGCTCCAATAAAGTAGGCTTCGGCTCAGGGTTGAAAAGGCACCCTATAAGCAGCTTGCAAGCCCGGTGTGTCTCGGCTCAGCTAACATTTCTCCTAATATCAGGCGACTTATATCCTTACCGACTTTTATATAATAAGTCAAGAAGGATATTCTGACCAAAAGCTGGTTTCGATCTGGTGGCCAAGAAGACACATAAAAACTTGAAAGTCGAGTGTAGCGACTCCTGGGCAGAAGTCTAGGCGGACCCCGAATTTTATAAGGAAGAAAGCGTGCATGCTAGTGTGAATCACGAACTCATAAACAGGTTCCCTGTTGCTGGTGTCGGGAGCGAGGCACGCCCGCATGATGTGCGATCTTCTGTTCTTGTTCTTGAGGACGTGGTAGCTGACGGGCGTGGGCTCCATCAGAACGCCCGTCCAGCCGAGGTTCCGTTCAAGGTACAGTGTGTTAGATAAGCTCTCTCCCGTCAACGCTCCTACTTCGAAGAAGAAGCATCCTTTCTGCAATGAAATGGATTGGTTACTTTCAACTTGTATAATCGCTGGGAAAAGTATCCATACTATTTTGAAGATTTGTAATAACAATGCAAAATGATCTCTCACAATTTCTGCATTGAATTAAAAGAGGTTATTACAAAACGACAGACAAAACTGGAATACACAAACTATAGAGTACTCAGACTAGTGTGAAGGTGGAAGAATATGTTTTCATAAACCTTATTTAATATTGTAAATTTGTATATATCTTATCAATGAAGTAGTGTTAAATTAAACTGCAAGCATCCGAGCAGTAATAAGCACTCACCATATCCCTGAAAATCTTCTTGACATATTTGTCTTGGCCGTCCTGGGAGTAGAACTTCTGGCGCGGGTTGTCAAGGTAGTAAGGACCCTCTCGGGCGGGCGCGATGAGGGTCTCTCGAGCTGCCTGGATGACGGCCTCGTCTCGCATGTCTTTGCCCACGAGGTCAGGGTGGAAAAACAAATGCTCCGTCTCGGGAGAAGAACGCGCGTTCGTTAGCTTGGTGATTTCTGCGGTTAATAGTTCAGGTCAGGGTCGAAAATTGATTTAAACTTACTCAAAACATATGTATTTATTCCAAAAATTACTTCCAACAAGTAGAGTTTTAAAAGATAGTTTACAATACTTTCCTGGAATATAACATAACATAGTGATGCCGGCGCTGAAGAGTAGGCCTGATGTGGCCTGTCGCCGATTCTTGTACTTTTCGTGACTTGTTCACAGAAGATCTAATTCTAAAAGCATGTCGTTTGACCGGATCTTTTCAAGACTGACGGTAGTTTGAAATATTTACTGGACTTCCACCGGTTTCGATACGGTGCTAGGCATTTCAAGTCTTGACATATATTCTTCCACAGCATTATCTAGTCTGTTCTTGAACGCGTTCATACATGGTACAAAATTTAAATTTATCAAAATTTTTTTTAGATTTATAAATCGCAAAACTAAATTTAGAAAATAAGGATTGAAATATTAGTTTAATACAGTAAAACGCTTGAAAAAATTATTGAACGAGAAATTACTAGCTTAAGGTGCTTGTACACGAGGACAGTACTGGCAGAAATTAGATCTGACAAATGCCAAATGTCTGCCGCTTGTTGTCTATCCCGCAAGTAAGCTTAGACACGAGGCAAGTTTAAGGTTCCGTCATGCCGGTATCTAGTCGTTACCGGCACGGTGGCACCTTAAACTCAAAGCCATAGCCAATGTCCACAGCCACTAAATAAGCTTGCCAAAGGTAAACATGGCCAAACTGCATCTGGCCAAACCTCTCCTTGCCTAACCTCTTCAGGTCTAAACTTTTCAGGCCTAACCTATACGAGCTACATCCTTTCTCCATCCAAAACCAACTTGAGCGGAGCTAACTTAACCTCATTGGCTGGAAGAAGTTAGAAAAGCGGTCCAAGTGTGCTGGTAGAGCCAGTGATTGGCTGCAAGAAGGTTGTGAACCGGGACAGCGTGAATAGATTAGACCAGAAGTGGTTAGGCCGAAGTAGGTACAGCCGGATGAGGAACTACCTGCTTATGAGCGAACATGCTTAAGAGGCCCGTTCAACGCGCTTAGCCGCGGTAGTCGTCTATGGAAATTCTTAACTATGAATTCGACAGATAACTCCCCTCATAAATAAGATAAAAATCTGAAATTTTGAATGCTATCCTGGCTAATTATTTTCAATCTGTGGACATTAAGATAAATTATATAAACTTTGTATTACCAGTGTTATCGCTAACGAAAATTTTGAACCATGAGGATCGTAAAACGAGCGACTTTTCTAACGTTTTCGCGATACCAGTTTGTTTAACTCGTTATTCTTCATTGATCGCTATACCAAGCATTTCTGAATTATTTTTCTGGTGGTAGTTATATTCGTTTTTAACAACAGGTCCGTGAATTTTCCGTAGATTTAATCGAGATTTGCCCCTTCGTTGTCGTACTTGGCAGGAAAGGCAGGTCTGTCTTCTGGTAATAAATCTTCTGTGAGCCCGCGGTAAACATCCTCCCTCTCCCCTCCCCACACACCTTGCAGTCCACTCAGCTTTCAAAGTGCTTGTCTGGTGCTGTTGTGACTTTTTAAAGGCCAAGACTGACAATACATGTTTGCATGCATAGTCAATAATATGTAAATATTGTTAAGCTCGTCGTAAATAAATGGCATGCGTTACGATGATTACGGAGAAATAATCTTAATTGCGTTTAAAAATATGAAGCAAACGAATGCATAAACAACACAATTCAAACTACAATGCAATCAATGCAGCGTTCATGTCGATATGCAAATTTTCAATCTCTAGTAAAACATAATCTCAAGCACAGGAAAAGGGCAATACAATCAAAGTTGGAAATCCATCAGTTTAAATCACTCGAATTTATTATTTAGCAGAAATGTTGATCCGATGCTTATTTTCGTTGAGTAGTAAGACTGTCCTAAAAGACCGTTCCTTACGTGAAAGCTTCGCCGCCGTATTGTTGACAGAAACCGAACTATACAGCGGTCGCCACGCATCCCCGCGGTTGCCTTTCTCAGTAGCTCTGTCTTCATAGCTGTTGTCTCAACTTTGATAAAGATGTCAAATGTCGAATCGTTCAATTTATAACAACCGTTTTTCGGAATGGTGGCTCTGCCTTCACTTACGATTATGCCTCGTCCGAACTTGCTTGTCGTAAATCTGCTGATGATGTTCGTGATCGTACTGCTATTGATGATGACCGTGACCGTACCGCTACTGATGATAACCGTGACCGTACCGCTACTGATGATGACCGTGATCGTACCGCTACTGATGATGACCGTGATCGTACCGCTACTGATGATGACCGTGACCGTACCGCTACTGACTATGGCCATGACCGTACCGCTACTGATGATGACCGTGACGGGTGCAATCAAACATCACAAAAATCTGACTGGTAAAAACGAAGCGGAAAGAATTAGCGGATTGCGTACAGACATTTTGAACTGTGCCAGACATGTTTTCGGCGATCATGCGAGGTGTTCAATAACCGGCAATTATTTTTGTACTGGAATTTTTCAGGCTATAATGAAAATACTGAATAGAGTGAAGGACCATGCAGAAAGTCTACTGCATGATTTGGACAGTAACCGTGTAGAACATTATAACGCCCGAGTTTCCAAAGCCATTTGCGGTAAAAGAATCAATTTCAGCTTGACTAACAGCTTCGAAACCGAGCACTTGGGGCAGTAATCGTCCACAACAGTGGTCAATTGCATTCACAAATAAGTGAGAAACTAATTTTTACAGCGCACAGTATATGCCGTGACAATTTGCTACGGCGATACCGTACCACATCCCTCGGCAGCGTTGTTGAGGCAACGATAACCGGCTGAGATAATAACACAGAAGACGATTGAGGTAGGGGAGGACAATGTGAGAACAATTGGGAGGTAGGGAGGGAATTGGGTAGAGCGTCATGGGTTTAGCGCAGCAGGCGTATTCCTTAACTCGGTGTATTTATCCGTTCCTTCCTCCCCCTCTGTTTTGGGGAGGAAGGAACGGCCTAGGCCAGTTCGGCCTAGCTAAGAGAAGAGAAAGCTCTCAGCTGCCTCCCAAAGTAACCATGTGATTATTTTTTGGAAATCATTCGATAAGTGAACAGATCGATGTCAGGAATGTAATTAAATAATTTTATCGACTTACACTTTAGTTTTATGGCTTTGTTCAATGTGCGAACGTATTTCTGAGCCAGCCAATATTTGAGTAAGAAACTAAATGATCGTAGTTGCATATAATCATGAACAGTCTAAATGATCAGAATAGACCGGTGGACACTGTTCGCAGTGCACTGAATTTCTCCTGTCGGCAGCGAACGGTTTATCTATTAGTGAAAAATAAGCCGCTGTCTGCAGTGAAGATGAGAAATTTTGCGCTAACTCGGGAAACAGAGAGAATTTAAATACATAGTAATTAAAATGTTTGCCTCGACGAAACTAAAAAATCCATGCACAATTAATGTGTATCTCATACTTCACTATTATCGCGCACCTTCGGCCCCGTCACTACGCTGCCAGACGCTGCCGCTGAAATTTACACTGCTTTCGCCGCAGTGTGCCGAGTTTAGAGTTGGAGCGTCCGTGAACGGGCCTCTTAAGCATTGGCTGAAGACCTACGGCGCTATTTTCTTTCGGCAGTGTGTCGTTTGTCTGGATTACGGAGTTCAAGCGTAGTCGGCGGCTTCTATTTCTGAGGCTGAGTAAAGTTAATGCATGGTGTGATAGTGAAGCTATGCGTTAGCTCCAGGGCTTATTTGAGAGTAAAACTTGTGGCCTACGGCTGCGCCCCCCTCGAATGGATCAGGAATTTCCGAGTAGGCAGAAGACAACGTGTCTGCATTAACGGAACCATATCAGATTGGGCAACTGGGCGCAGTGGCGTACCGCAAGGAAGCGTATAGGGCCGGTTTTGTTCGTCTTGTTCGTCGCTTTTATAAACGATCTACCAGAAGTACCGTGTCAAGCGTGTGCTCCATGTATGCCGATGACACAAAAGTTTATAATACAGTTAAGGATGTGTCAAATAAAATGCAATTGCAGAATGATCTTGATAGTTTAATTGACTGGGCCGATGCGTGGCAGATGCGTTTCAATGCTGACAAGTGTAAAGTACATCACCTCGGCAAGAAAAATGAACAGCAAGCTTACAGTATGAGAAGACATGGTATGGTTGCAACGAGAAGGTTATGATTGAGAAGTCTTGCATGGAAAAAGATCTTGTAGTTTGTGTCGACAAGGAGCTAAAATTTCCTAGGCATACTGAAACGCAATTTAAGATGTCCAATCAACTGCTTGGGCTGATCAGATTCTCCTACGAGTACCTAGATATAGAAATGATGAAGCCGTTGTTCACCTCTGTCGTGAGCCCAAACCTTGAGTTTGGAAACGTTGTTTGGTCACCGAGACTTGAAAAGGATAAAAATTTAGTGGAGAGTGTTCAAAGACGTGTGACAAGGATAATTCCAAATGCTTAAAGGGCAAGTCCTATGAAGAAAGATTGAAGATTATTAGTCTTCTCAGTCTCCGTTATCGTCGCCTGCATGGTGACCTCATTGAAGAAGTATACACGTATACTCATGGTTTGTACAAGGTCCCTGGAGGATTACTAGAATTTGAAACAAGAACAAACACCAGGGGCCACAGCTATAAACTAAAAAACTGCGGTGCAACTCATCCACGCGACAACATTTCTCGCTTCGAGTCACCGACAAGTGGAACAGCCTCCCTGAAGACATTGTTGACGCTCCGAGTATGAACGTGTTCAAGAACAGACTAGACAAGGCCATGCAGGAGCATATGTTTCGTCTTTAAATGCCTCGTATCCGACGGAACAACTGAAATCTTGAAACGATTCTAATCGTACCGTTACGTTGAAAAGATTTGATCAAAAGGCCAGTCTAGTCAAGAAAAATACAATAATCGGCGACAGGCCTATCCAGGCCTATTCTTCAATGCTGTCCGGTGTCAATTCACTTGACCTGATAGAGATTGAGGACGAGTCAACATCTGATAGACACGTGATAGATCACGCGATGAAGACCTCAGTAGTGGGCGGAAGAGAAACTTATAAAAGGTCTAGCAACCTTAAGCAGAGCCCCCAGTAGCTGATGAGCACTCCGCGATGTAACGTGTCGGTAGAGTTCTCCGACCTCACGGTCGATGCCGTAGCTTATAACTCTGTATTACCACCCCGTATACAAGATACGTTATCTGGACACATGTATCTAACTTATCCTTCACTACGTTAGTCAACGAACCCGATCCTCAGGTAGAGCTTAATATAATGAGTTCAATATCATAGTTTGTAGTAAATCACAACCTGTGACAATGCCGAAGATACTATGCTATACTATACTAGACTGTATAGTCTGCTTCATCAAGCAGACTGAAAAAGGAACTATTATAAAGTGAAAATTGAAAAATAAATTCATGAGTTCCAGATAGCTTCGAAATTCGAACTTCGTCCCATTGAACGCAGAGCTCCCTAACACTTAGAACATTCAGACAGAATTATAGCGTGAACTACAGGTGTTGAAGAGTGAACAGCAGATTTTTCAGCGTTGGAGGCAGATGTTTTAGCGTCGACAGATGTTTTAGCGCGAACTGCAGATGCTTTAGCGTGGAAAACAAATGTTTTTAGCGTTAACAGCTGATGTCTTAGCATGGACTGAAGATGTTTTTCCGTGATTAGCCGGTGTTTTATCGTGGATAGCAGATATTTTAGCGTGGACATCAGATGTTTTTGCATGGAAAGATGTTTTAGCGCGGAAATTAGATATTTTAGCGTGGACATCAGATCTTTTTTCGGGGAAAGCAGATGTTTTAGCGTGGACATCAGATCTTTTTGCGTGGAAAGCAGATGTTTTAGCATGGACAGATGTTTTTGCGTGGAAAGCATATGTTTTACCGTGGACAGCAGATGTTTTTGCGTGGAAAGCAGATGTTTTAGCGCGGACATCAGATATTTTAGCGTGGAAATCAGATATTTTTGCGTGGAAAGCAGATGTTTTAGCGTGGACAGCAGATGTTTTTGCGTGGAAAGCAGATGTTTTAGCGTTGGCAGCAGATGTTTTAGCGCGGAAAGCAGATGTTTTAGCGTGAACAGCAGAAGTTTCAGCGTGGACAGCTGTGGCAGATGTAATGTGTTCGGTCTCGCCGGGCTCGTCTATTGTATGAATACACGAGTGAAGATTCACGTCAAGCAGTTCTTGGCGACATATTTTTGAATCACGGGGATTCTAATCAGAACCGTTCAACATTGCCTGACATGTAATTGATATCCTATATTCATTGCTGGCAAGATTTTCACACTGGAACAAGTTTAATTTTTGCATATTGAAGCTCCTTCATAATAAATTATTCCGCCTTTGAGGAGCAGAGGCAGAATTTCTTTCTAAGCTGCAGATCGAGTCTCCATCGTCTTCTTATACAAGAAATTAAAATCCCTACTTGTACGGTTATGATAACAAATGAATATAAGAAGGAATTGAAAAATTGAAAGGAATAAAAAACGATACTTCGCGAGAATTTGTTTTAAATTCTGTCATCAAATGAGAACTGGGAGGGAGAGCTAAATTGCAAAAAGAACTTAATCTGACTTTCACTCGTAGGTGTAAATTTTATTGAGAGCAGAAAGTTCAGCAAGCAAGTTACGAAGGGTTTTAATTGAATCTCAAGACACGGTTTCATTGTTACATTCGTCCGTGTTTTCAACAAGTTTTTTTACGATTGAATCAGATCTGTCTATAACTGTAACGAGTATTACAGTTCTCATTGCAGTTTTAAAAAGTTCGTTATGTGCATGGGACGTTACCAGGGTTAGCAATGATTATATCAAAATGATTAAATCATGTGATTAAATCTCTTGATTTTTTTATAAAAAGAATCATGATTTTTTTCGATTTCTTATTATTTTTTGATTTTTTTTATATATTTAAATATATTGAGTGGCAGTCTCTAATTTATTTTGAGGTACCGGTATTGTTATTCATGGTTTAGTATGAATGTACTATGAATGACAAATTAGTATATAAACTTGTTGCCTTTAGTGTGTATTAGGTTCCAATAAATTGAATGTTTTTGGTACAGAGGCATCAAGTGATCAAGTGTTGCAATACATTGTACATAGCTAGCAGCTTAGCTAATTCTTATAAGGCTATAAGTAGTCTTTAACTATTTGACTATTTGTTATATATTGATTACAATATACAATTTTAATGTGTTAGCTAGCTTATACAGGGTGGGGCAGAACCGATTGAGCAGTTTTGAGGCGAAATAAAAGAGTAATGGAGGTAACATACCATTTAAAATACTTATGTTTTGAAAAAAATATCAGGAAGATGGTGTCTGTTAGCTGCATCACACTGTTGGAGTCATTCTCGGAAGTTTCCTACAGCACGTTCACACATGGCGAGGTATGGCCATAACCACTGCTACAATAATCGGTTCCCTTAGCTGTGGTAGGGTGTGAGGGTGACTTCTGAACACCCTTTCTTTTAGATGTTCCCAAAGAAAGAAATTGCAAATGCTCAAATCAGGTGACCACGCAGGCCACTGTAAATCACCCCTCAGAAACTCCAGACGTCCGGGAAACATGCGATCCAAAACATTGAGTGATATTCAGGCTGTGTGAGCTGTAGCCCCATCCTGCTGGAACCACACGTCTCCCAATGCTTCATTTTCAACAATGTTTTCCTGGGCTGCAAGAAATTTTGCAACATTGCAGCATAGCGTTCGGAATTCACTGTCACGGTTACTCCCTACTCTGAGAACGACTCCAACAGTGTGTTGCAGCTAACGGCCCCATCTTCCAGATATTGTTTTCAAAACAAGTATTCTAAATGGTATGCTATGCTAACCTCTATGAAAATTAACTTTCTTCTCTATGTACCTCCATTACTCTTTTATTTTTCCTCAAAACTGCTCAATCAGTTCTGCCCCACCCTGTATATTGAGAGGTTGAGATTGTATTGACCTTTTAGGCAATTAGAAAGATTTTTCACCCTAATACGAGTATTCTAATTAAAAAATTTAATTTCAATCTTTAAATATGTGAATTTAAAACTAGAAACAAAACAATTAAAATTATAAAACTATATATAAAATAATTAAATGCAGTAAATGGAAATTAAATGTTTGAATTATGCACATGTTTATTTCAAACAGTGTTAGCTTTTCTCTTAACTTAAGTCTCGTTTCAAAGGGAACAGTGCAGTCAGTCACTCAGTCACTACTAGTCGGTGTGTATAGAGTGTAGAGTCTGGTAGATTTATAGGACATAAAACTAGTAGATCTATTGATAGTGCTATGCACTGTGCTATCAGCTACCTATCTCAGTATCTGTTGTGTGACTCTTCAATGTTTAGAAGATCTGCATTCCTGAAGTGTTTTTGTATATTGAAGCCAGTTAAATGGTCAATATTTAGCTTGTTACCTTGCTCCATAAAAAACTTTACAAAGCTAATGAATCGACTTACTTATCAATAATTGTTTACCCAAAAATCCCAAAGTGGTAAACACCACCTTGGCCTGTTGGCCATTATTGAAGGCAATAAGTGCCCTTTTTATCCATCCATTATGATCCACATACTGTTATTGTTAGTAGGCTAATTGCAACCTAGAAAATAACCTTTCAAAAAGACAAAAAAAAAACTGAAAAAATCAAAAAATTCAAATAAATAAAAAACTATCATGAAAAAATCATATAAATCGTTTATTTTTTTTTTATTTTTTTAGAAAAAATCAAAAAAATCACCAACCCTGGACGTTACGCAATTTTCGTAAATATTGTCCGCATAAATCGTCTACTAATTTCTCCAAGCCATTATCTCTTTCTTTTAAAATAATTTCATTAGTGGCAAGACGTGATCGTAGACAAGCTCTTTGGCAGTGTCCGAATATATCACATCCATGCGTCCAAAGTCAGGCTGCCTAATTAAGTGAGTAACCACCACGTTCGGGAGATTTTTCTTGAGACTTTCCAGGCCCTGGAATAAGTATGAATGATTTACACAACGATAGAAAGCATTTCAACGCTTTAATGCACAGAATGCTTGTGAAAATAAAGTAATTGACAAACACTGCTATCCGAGCAGTCGTTGATGCAATTTGAATTGATGGTGGTAAATACATTCAGTTTTCTATATACCGTCGAGTTATCAATTTTAGTCAAAATATTAATATTATATGAATTCATTCTACCATTTTGTTCCATTCCTATTGTGCACGCTACTATAAAACAGAGATAGTAAAATACTATTTATATAGCTACTCATCGCATCCACTAGCAGAACGAATAAAATGCCTACTTTAAGTTATAATGATCAACTTGTTCACATGTTTGCACTTACTTCGATGGGCAAGAGTCGGTCGTCGGGACTCACGAACAAGGCTACAGGAGCGGAGACCAGCGAGAGGTTGTAAGCTGGCGGCTTCTCCGAGCCGTAAGCGGCCATGTTGCCAGCCCGGTAATCGAACATCCGTAAAACAGCTGATAACAAAAAGTTTACAAGATAAATTATTCATAAATAAAAGAGACATAGGTATTAGTAGGTAGAAAATGGAGCCCATCATCTCAGTTTGTAAAAACACACTAAATCAAAGATTACCGATTATTTAAGCACAATCTTACGGTGAATCTTAGCTATCAAAGTTTGGTCAGATTTCATTTGCCAGCTGTGCCGAAGCCTGATCTACACTCTGCGTAATTACGCTCATCACTACGTTTCCGGAAACCTTGCCAAAACGCGCTCAGTTCCTGGGAATGGGCGTTAACAATAATTTCAGTTTTATAGAGCGCAGCCCATCTTTCTTGCCGAAACATTAAGTGTCAAACCCTTATGCAGAACGGTCGCATCGGCTCCCCCTTTGAACAAACATTAGTTACAGGACATTTTTGTATAAATTTACTCAGAAATAGAATAAAAGAAAATAAGCGGTTAAATGCATGGTGCGATCTGATGTAAGTTATAGCAACGATAGATAATGCGTTAGATGAGAAATCATATCAAATTGCGTAAAATACGAACGTTTACTATAAAATAGTCATCCCCGAAAAAAGTCTTAATCAATACGTAAGACGGTTTAACAATTTAATGAAGCGAGGCAAAATTGAAACATTTTTGAGGGAATAAATCAGTGATTCAAACATCATCTCACGATTTAGCAGCTGAGTGGATCCATGGTAAGAAGATACTTGAGATGACGAATATTTATATTTAATGAAAACTGCAATTTTAAATCCTGAAAAATCTTTACAAGATATTAAAAAAATTCGCTTCCGGTATAAAAAGAATTCCACGACCGGTATACAATTTAATTCGTTTGAAGGTTTTCAAATCAGGTATTGATAGAAAAGTTTGATGATTATGCTATAGTCTCAATATTATCTGTTTCATTACAAATCTTTCTTAATGGAAATGCTAACTTATTCGAAATAATTCAGGCAATTCATTTGACTTGATTGTTTATCATAGATGTAGTCATAGGATGTTAATCAGGTATCATCACGCTTTACTTTTAGTTTCGGAATTTCCTCCTTCGCAGTTCCAGCACCCACCGCCCCCGTCGACAACCAGCAATTATAAAGCCAATGAAATGCTTAGCTAATGAGACCCTTCAACTCCACCTCTTCAGTCCAACGACTGTAACATTCAGCGATTATAAACCGAATAAGAAACTAAGATAATGAAGTACCTCAAGCACCAGTGTAACAATATTCTATATCAAATTGTGGTTCAAAGCCAGCGTGTTAATAACACCTGCTAATACATGCCTTTATCATCGTCGCCATTCAGTGCAATCATATTTTCATCTCCGTATACAATTCATGATTATCATTTTTTATATTATACATTGTTTTATATACAATTTCATTATTAAAAACTCTCTTATATTCGCTCATGGTTATTTTCTTTTCAATGACATTACTCTTATTAAACTTTTTTAGCTACAGAATATTTTGTTTGCTAACACTACAACTTAGCTCGGAGACCTATGAATCTTCTATGGGTTGTCCGCCTGTTTCATCCTTCATTTTACCGATTACTTTTTGTTCTGATTTTAATATAGGAAATGATCTTTAGGTAATTCTATGCTTAAAACAAGTCTTGATTATTTCTAATATCTTCATAGAAGTCGTCGGTTTGAAAGTAATAGCAGAGTGAATCGGTATCGGTGAACAATAGCATTGCTCTATTACAATATTTATCTCTTATGAAGTTGTAATAAAAGTTATACATCAATGTCTTGCTTATATCTAGAATGCTCATCCCAACATACATTGGTTTATCAAACTTTAGTTTTTATTTTTTGTATGTCATAAGCTATTAGGTTTTCCGAGAATATTTTGAATCCTTAAAAATTAGCTTTATTAACTAATCTCCTTAATTCTTGCTTAGCCTTAATCGGATTAACTTCAACTCTATATCCAATGTCCTCAATTGTTTTCCTGAATGCAGAATTATTCATTAACTTGAAGGAGTCTTTATCAAAATCTTATTTCGCTAGTTGCCGCATTTTTGTGTTCTGATGGCTTCATACATGAACTTTCATCAAATTCTAATATTCTATGAATTTTTTCTAATTTCAATCCAAATTCCACATGCAGCTTTAAATCCAATAATGTATTACATATTTTTCACTCATATCAAGATGAGGGAGGTACTAACTTATGAACATCCCCTATTTTAATATTTTGCAGGAGCTAGACGTATGTCATTATGATTGTCATGTGAGTCTTTTGGATAACTAAAGTCAACTTCTAGAATATAGCCTTTTTCATCTTTAAATGGCTCATTTTCTTTCAGCCATCTAAAGATTCCTGATGGTAGGCTTGTGACATTGTCTAGCCGTATAAATTATTTGCATCCTTGTATGATATAGAATTACTCGGTTTCTGAGGATCATAACGTTCAGTATATTAACTGATTATGTATTAAGTATTTTAGTATTTCAAACGTTTAAATCTGTTATACATTCCAAAAAAGTATCTTCTTAAGTTCTACTCGCTCTAGGAGTCTACGTCAAGTCCCGTGTTATTATAACGAATAGTTTGCACACTTTACTGACGGTGATTAAAAAATATTGTGAGCGCTCGGTAAGGTTTCGATTGGGAGACAGTTCTCAGCCAAATTTTGATGGCTAATGTTCGAGGTAAGATTGTGGGTAAATGATCGGTAACCTGTGATTTAAGCTGTTTTTGCAAACTGCGATGATGTGCTCCCTTTTTCTACCTGCTAGTATTCATTGAGTAAAACGTTGATTTTAAAAATAAATTTATTGCGGTTCCGAAATCAAAGTTTTCTCCCACTCGGCTAAATTCAACACATAAATCTCATAACGCAATCGGAATATAAAAAACCGTTTCAAGAACTTGTCAGCTCTCAAGATAATAACTCACGAGACGTGTTGATCTGAGCTTGATGTAGCGCAGCTTTGTTTGAGGTGCCCGACATAAGGCTGTTCAAGGCGAAAGCAAGTTTATCCTGTTAAAGTTAAATAGAATTACTTCGACGGTCTGTTATTTTTATATTTTATCCTTTTGCAAAATCGAAGGTTTTACCGAACCCGGAATGCGTTGTACGAAATATTCAATATTTACTATTGATCCGAATAATGCGAACCATCGAAATCGACAATATAAATCATCTATACACAAAAAAACGACAAAAGTTTAATTGACCTTTCCATCGTATCCTGAATGCACCCCACCCATGAGAGTGGATGTGAGACGAAGGCAGAGTGGGCGAAGTTTGCTGCGGTCGCTGCATGCGATGTAAATCAGGGACTTCATGAAGTCGTTGCCGTGGTAAAATTGCCCGCCATTGAACTTCTCTACGACTCCCTGAACGTATCAAAGATACTCATTCTCAGATTAAAGGGAATTATTAGGTGAAACTGGCATTCCACTTAATACATGGAAAGATCCTAACGTCTAAGGAAAGGTGAAAACTTATTTGTTCATTCGTACGTGTTGATTGCATCAATATAATTTGTCCACTGAACTCATTTCAATTTATGAAAGTTAAAATTTTAAAACGGAACTCATTTCAGTTGAAAAATATTCTAAGTTACTTTTACCCTATAAATGTAGTTATAAAGCCAATACATGACTTACCCTGATCTCGCTAAAGATCTTAGTGAAGACGTTCATAAATGGAGAAGATTGCTCAGTGCCTAGCGCTGGTGAGAGGCTCACCGATAAACGAATCTGTTGAACAGAAGCATGCCTTGTAGTCTGGTTTACTTGAATGGATTATTATACTTCGGTAGGAGAATTTGAAGAGTGCAAAATTTTATCAAATCAAGTCGACGCATTCTCCACAACTGTTATGTTTTACTTTCCATTTGTGTACAAGACTTGTTTTCAATGAATCTACGATTGCACAATTTTCCCCAAAAAAACTCACTTTTATGTATTCTCAAATTTCATTTGAAGTTCAAATAGACCTTGTCAATGAAGCTGTTGGGCGCCGACGCCGACATGAAGAGGCATCTGTTGGCGGCAGAAAACCCGACGAAGAAGATACGCTCGACCCCCGCATGGCGTGTGATGTACGAAGCAAGGGCCGGGTAGTCGTAGCGTGCGACGTCGTCTACACTGTGCCGTTCGAGAAATTTTACTCCCTATGCATTTCAAGATTTAGGTCCTTGTGAAATATAATTTTTTGTCAATAGATGATCAAATTTTACCCATCCTGTGAATTATGTTTCTCAATCTATTCAGGGAAGCCGGAGTAGCAAAGTGGTTAGGAAAACCAAAATTGGAGCGTGGAGTTGGAGGTCCGAAAACTGCGATTAGTTGTAAAAAAATCGTAAGGAGTGACGTGTGGTTAAGAATCGGTAACAGGTCAACATTACGTAATCAAATTATCAAAATAGTGATACACTATTTAATATTGTGTATATTTAATATTGTGTATTGTAAATGTGCTCCATGTATGCCGACGACACAAAAGTCTATAATACAGTGAAGAATGCGTCAAATAAAGCGCAATTGCAAGATGATCTTGACAGCTTAGTTAACTGGGCTGATACGTGGCAGCTGCGGTTTAATGCTGACAAGTGTAAAGTACTTCACCTCGGGAAGAACAATGAACAGCAAGATTACAGTATGAGAAGACATAATGCCTAGCTCCTTATCGAACCCGATGGAAGTCTAGTAGCTTCTTCAAACTATCGCCAGTCATGAAAAGATCCTGTCAAATGACACGAGTTTAGATTCTATGAACAAGGCACGAAATGGAAAAGAATCGGCGACAGGCCACATCAGGCCTACACTTTCAGAGCCGACATCACTATGTTATGTTATGTTATGTTATTATTATAACTATCAGCCACTGGCAATTGCCGAAACTTTGAAACAAGTTGATGAATGAAAAAATCGTCTGAATAGATGCAATCATCTTCACAGCAAAAAAAAATACCCACTGCGAAACATTTTAAACAGAAATATCATTTCACAAGGTGTTCTATTTCTTGCCGAAATAATCGTTTTACCACTATTATGCGGAAATACATTTTCCCTCTGATAGATTAGTATCTTTCATAATTATTTTTGAATGCATTCTACGTGAAAGCTTCAACCTTCGCTAAATTCTAGCACGTATAGAGAGTGTACCTGAAGTTCCAGAAGCGCCTGTCCTTGTCTGGGTTGAGGCGCGTGTGGTTCCGTCCTTCTCTTGTGCCTCGGACGTTACCAAGCCAGACATCGTAGCCTGCGTCCGCCAGGAGGTATGCTGCGAAGCCAAGAATTGCATACAATATTACTTGAAATCAACTCGTAACATTGAACACTTTCTGAAAAACTCTCAATCGGTACCTAATATTTCAATCGTTTTCGAAGCAAGTACATAAGTAATCAATCGGCCTCTAGAATAAAGTCGCGAATTGTAGCAAATTTCGATTGAGCAAACCATATGTATCCAACCATCAATAAAAAGTATGCGATCATTCTCTAGAATAAAATGATTAGAAATTAAAAAGGTTGACAGCGCAGCAAATTTATACGGCGATTGCAAGTTATATCGTACCAAGTGAGTACTTGGGTGAGCTGACGATGTAGTCGGACGATGAACTGATGGTTGTCGTCATCATGAGCACCACGTCGGCAGAACGACTTCTTCCCCGCGAGTGACGTGGCCCGGGGATGCGGTTCACGGTCAGAATGTACCCGTCTGGAGAGACCACGAAGTGCTCCTCCGCTGGGTAGCCTTGTTGAAGAATGTGCTGGTGCTGTGAAGTTTGTCGTTTAATTTGAAGCATTAACCTATCCCTTATGAAAACAAAAGTTTTAGTTAGGCTTGGCCTTATGAGATAACGTTTTCTCAAAAATTATCCTTATTTTTATTGAAATCATCTTAACTTAAGGGGAGCGTCTGGGTCCAAAATCGGAAATATCGGCTTTCCCGGTTTTTAAACTCATCTTAAGGCTTACATTCTGCCGCGTCTAACGGTAACAAAACCATTTCTGTACGTTGATTTATGCGTTCACGACAGATCGCGAAAGAGTTACTCTGCGAGAACCCTTCAACAAATTCCTGCCTAAGGAAATTCAAGCCAGGCACATATTAGTGTGCTCTCTAAGCGACTCAGCCTCGGGTTTCAGTTATACTCCAGCTGGCATGTAGAAAGATGTTCATGCCGTCGTTGTCTGCATCGCTGATGCTACAGAGTGAACTAACACGTAACTTGAGTACCTTGGCTACGAGAAATGCCTTTATATAGCGCGCGCGCGCCGTCACAGGGGTTTTTCGGCTGTCACCTCCACCCGCTCTCATTGCAAACCTATGTATCTCCTCCTAGAGTTTTGAAGCTGCAGCAATGAGACATATACCGTTCGATTTGCAAATAAAAAAGATCTTGAAAACTGTGAAGGAGTTTTTCCAATTTCGTTATAGTTTGGATTTTATTTTGCAAAAGGGGGAGGGTGGTGGGGGGTAAAATCAAAAGTTTTACGAAAAATGCCCCACACCCACAAAAATGAGAATATAAAAAAATGCCTATACACAGATTTTTAGATATGGTCTTAATTTACGCATCAAATGATATGCGTTTAGATGTTGTAGCTTGAAAATCCTTGGAGGAGATAGATTTCTACAGTACCCCCTTTTTGGAGGTTTTCTGAGAATTTCACGTTTTCTTTTATTTTTCGAAAAATTTACACGAACAAAAGTCTCAGATTTCTGTTTTACACAAGTTTACTAAGTTTCAAGATGATCTGTCCGTAAATAAATAAGTTTTTTGGGACCCACACGCTCCCCTTAACCGTGCTTGAGGACCGATTGAAAAAAAACTTCCAATATAGGAGTGTGATAGTACATCAAAACGTGGATAATGAAAAATTTGTTCATCGTTAACACTAAATATATGGTATGTGTGTAGAGTTGATGTGCACAACTCTCGTCCGAACCTTAACGTGCCTTCGGAAGCCGATGTATACTATAGCAATACGTCGCGTTTAGTATCTGTTTTATCGGCATCAGACTAAGTTATCCAGGTCTAGCTCTATCCGCGTTGTCAGTATACGTGCCGTGCTACTTATTGTGTTTCACTACCAGCTGTGCTCCCGTGAGTTGCTCGTACAGTATGGAACATACTAACTCCAATTGACAAGCTTGATTATATTATTTTTGTGCATTTCGATTGATGTGGGTGCAGAATATGAATTCAACCTAGGTACCCTCTAGAAAGGAGAGTTTGTGCGGTCCAAATTTTTCTAAATTGCCTAATTTGAGCTCCTAAGGGATTAGCAACAAATGTTGCATGTTTAGTGGCACAGTTATTGATAATTGCCTAATTATTCAGCGTACCCTTAGCCCTGATCTTCATTTCTCAGACCGACTGAATCCTATATTACTGTAGAAACGAGAAAAATAACTACGACTATATTGCCACTTATTGCTTTCACTGCATCAGCTCCATAGGAACTTAATTTTGATTTAGCTCTTAAACTCGCTTTGGCAGATTTGTGGAACTCCTAGAGTCGAAAACTTCGGTATACATTTTAAAAATCTGTTTCTTTTAATTTAAATTTTAATTAATTTAACGATTCTTAAAGTATACAGGAAGCCTCAATTGTTTGAAATCCTTTCTCAATCTCGCCTCGCAACTTTATACCCATATGTACCTATATAACATTTATGAATGTTAAATTGATACTAGTCATACAGCGAATGAACATCCCTTGGGATTGGATTACAAAACTATCGATTAATTTTGAATGACCATGAAAATAGGCACTGAAAAAACATACCAGTCAAAAACATTTTTAAAGTGTTTTAAAAACCGAAATTTAATCGTGAATAAATATGATATATAGAAGATCATTCTTGAGACTTCACAGGCAAATAATTATCAAAACTGATGGAACCATATGAAGTAATGGCAGAACTTACTGTGCTAAAGTAGACCTCAGGCGGGATATTCAGGACGCTGGCCAGGAGTTTCGTCAACTTTGACGTGAAGCCCGCTGGCCTCTGGGTTGTCGAAGCCGCGGTCGGATTCAATATTTTACCAAGGGTAGTCAACGCAAACCCCACAAGAGGTTTGTTTTCGTTGAAAATTGTAGATAGAGATACATTTGTGAAGAGACCAAAGCTTGAAGTAAAAGTAGTCACGAGAAGGAAAAGTATCACAGTAATAGCTCTAAAATTCATCTTGAAAGTTTTACATCCGAAGCGCAAAGTTCACTGTAAATAAATTTCGTAATTACACACGCGGGATATCAAACATTTATCCTGGTTTATTACTATCTTTGGGCCTTGTCGGGTACTTTTCATTATTATTATTACAACACTTCTCTTTAACTTCACTTCTTGTTTGTCTGTCTGTCTGTCAGTCTGTCTGTCTGCTACAAATCTTATAATCGAAATTTAACACACTTCTACTTATCCTATCGATCTGAAAGTGTGCACACTTGCGTAAAGTTGGAGACAATGCAAGAATCAAATGACAAAATAAATGATTTTTAAAATATATATATATCTATATATTTTCAATAATAAAAAATTGAAAAAATAATTTTGTCAGCTACAAATGTTATAACTGATATTTGACACACTTTTAACTGTCCAATTGATCTGAAATTTTGCACACAAATGTGAAGTTGGAAGCAATGCACGAATCAATTGACAGAATGAATAATTTTGAACAAATTTTTTTATAAATTAAAAAAAATGGAAAATTAATTTTTTTATTATTCGAAAATGAAATCAGAAATTCATTGTACAGCTTTATTATTGGAGACACTGGATTCTTAAGAAGTGTTGTCTTTAAAAAGTAATTTTTAAACGAATATTGTTAGTATTCAACTTGAAATCGACGTTTGTATCAACCTTTTGTCTACGGATTAATTGTTCGTCGTCAATACAATGCGTCACTATAGCATTTTGAGAGTTCATAGGCATAGCCTGATGACTCAAAGTTAACTTCAATAGTCAGAGGGTTAAATTTAAAACTGGAAGCATTTCTTACGCATGACAGCATAGCTTTTTGCAATGTATTTTCAATCTCATTATTGGAAATAAAAACAATTCATGCAAAACACAAAAAAATATTTTCAGATGAAGCGAAATTTTTACAAACTTTACATATAATATTGAGCGCATATGACGGAACGAAAAACATTTGGCTGGTCTCCGCCAAAGAAATATTGATCGCCAGTACAAATGCTGGCGGTAAACTCATGCAAGATGCCGTTATTTAACAAAAACATTGTGAGCTCAAGTTTTACTCATGTCATAAATTTGGATTCCAATCCTTAAATTGCTGAAAACTTTCACCTAAAACGCTTTGCCATCAAATTGTTTACTTTATTATAATCAATATCCACTAGCGAGTAAAATTTAATTCTTAAATAAACCAAACTCGTGATTGGAATTGGTATTACGATAAATAGGAAAGTTACTAAAAACATTCTTTGTGTTTAATAACAGTACGCACATGGGAATGTTCATTGTCACGTGGTTAAACATGCACGAATTATTGTCAACATGTTGATATTTAGTAGACATGGATTCGTATTCACCGGTATTCAGTATTTATTAAATGAATAGGATGATTTCAAGTAATAACTGAGTGCACACCGGCTATATGATCTTGCTTCTGCAAGGAAATACTTTCATTGCACCAAAAAACTTGATAAGATGCATAACCGGAAAAATCTATTTTAACAAATTCGATATTTTTACGTGTTTGATTGAAATATCAGTCAGTGTGTACAAGTGCCGTTCAATTATAGGATAAGATTTTTCGGCTTGCTTCTGTGAATTCAGAGATACATACAGCACATTTATGCACGATATATGAGTTATGTTCAGAAACTTCGATGAAAATTTGACCTTTAAATCCAGTTCTGCATGTGCCTTATCGATGTCAAGGTAAACAGGGAGGTTTCCATTAGGAAACCTTGACTATATGTGCCTTGGGTTGGGTGTTTGGACTCAGGCCACAGCAGGCTTCGATTTGGGATGATTTTTCAGTTCAATAGTAGACATCGACTTGAATATCATCAGTGACGACTGTGATTAACTATAAGATTTATCACTTAATGTAGAAGTTCACTTTATTGCGTTTCCCCTTTAAAAATTAGAACTATCAATTATTAAATAAATATTTTTGGAGCTGTGACGCGAGTGGTTGTTTCGAAGGGTAAAACAACATTTTTTAATAACTTTACTTTTCTCCATCGTGCTGCTGTTTAAAATTTTTTGCAGACCAAGTATAATGTTCATTGTTATGCGCCTTACCAAGCAAATAAAATGTAATTGTACCTAAGGCAGATAAATTATTAGTATACATATGAGCTCTTCCTGAAAATTTTCAGAAATAAATTTTATAACGTTTCCAATATATATATAAGCTTAAACAAGACCCTTCTGGGTGTGAACAATTGAGTAAAATGGATTTAATTTTTATCTTTTTTTACTGTTTCAGGCTTGGAAATTTAATGAAGACTTTCTAAGATAATAAATCACATGGTTCTATAATTCCTGACTCTTTTCTCGATAATTTATCGTGGATTAGGATAATTATTATTTTAAATAACATGCTTTAAGCAAGGATGGCAGTGAAACTCTCGCTGGACACAACGTTCAAAATTTGATTATCTTTGTACACACTAGTGATTACATCTGTAGCACTTCTTGTCCATACTGCAATCAACTATTTCTACCACTCTTCAAACATTCTTCAAAACAAAATAATTACGTCATTAAGAAAACATAATAATAACGTTTGCGACCTGGCGTTGACGATCGTCAGGTCGTAATTCTCTTTATCAAAAGAAGTATCAAGTGTTAATTGGATATAAACAAACATCAACGATGGAACTCGACTTGAACTGGAGTTCAATTACCGTCAAGTGTTCACGTAAAAATGTAAAAATTCGAAGTGCTTATAACGTTTGAAAAACACATGAAAGTTGCTAAAGACGGTAAGATTAAATTGCTGGTATCCTAGAGAGATCTTTTGAGACGAAATGCTACAAATGGAAGGCACCTGCACTGGACCGACGGTGCTTGATGTCTAGCAGCGAATGCCGCGCCGCTCTGGTGTGATGCCGGCGTCCTTGACATACGTTCGGAATTGTATAAATTATAGCTGGAGGAAAAGCTCTCCAGCGCTCTAAAACTTATCATTTCGTATAACGAAGCGAAAATCAGCATATAGGTCAAGTGTACTTCGTTAGAGGTAGAAAGAGACTTGATATGAGTTAGACATCTCCACTTGATTGCCGCAAATAGTCTCAGCACGCATTATTTCTGTGATAAATTGAGATGTAATGAAAAATTTTTGTCATCTCATATTTTTCATTGACTAATTGTTTCAGTATAAATATCGTTGCGGCAAAAATCAGCGATGATCAATCGCCACAATTGACAGTGACCATCAATTTATCACCACTAAAATTCCTCAGAATTTTAGCTCAAGTTACTTAATATTAGTAAAATTTGATCTAATATTGTCTCATTAACTGCAAGACGTTATCGTAGACGGACTTTCTTGCGTTATCGGCATAAATCAAGTCGAGATGGCCGTAGTCGCGCTGCTGGACGACGTGGGTAGCCACAACATTCGGCAATGACTTCCTCAAATACGCCAGGTCCTGTGCAACCAAAGTGTGGGTACTTATGCATGGTTAAAATATAAGTGTCGTAAAATAATAATCAAGGTACAATGAAAAAATAGTTAACTTTTATACTCAACTTCTCGCTAAAAAGCTTTTAGGGAGGCGAAAAATAAAGTGACTGTGAGAGTGTCATCTCAATGCAATCATGCCATGGCGCTTCGTCTCATGGTCACCTTGGTCTTGGGACTGTACATGAAAGATGTCTCATGTACATGCCTGCGCGTAAAGCACCAGTTTACCGTTGTGAATCAGTGTCTTGTTTTTATCCTCAACGTGTAGTGCGTACTACCAAAACTATACGATCACAAACGGCTTTTGTGTAGTGGTAGCCACGTACGTGTAAACTGCGGCAGCGTGTGCGCCACGACAACCTATATTTTCAATGGTTGATTTAACAATAAATAATTAATAATAGAAAGTGTATCATTAATACCTTATACATACATGAAATATTCATGAGAGAGCACTTTAGAATTTTTCTCGTCCCGTTGATAAGTTTGAAATTTTTAGAGCAGGGCATGGTAGAGTACCTCTCATTATATATGTTTGTTCAACGTGTGCAGTTATACATTATTTCCCTTTATCTTTACAAGGGTCAGTAGACGTAAGAATCTAGTTATTACAATTCTTTAGTCATGCTACATTATTGTGTTCTCTTGCTTGCACTCACTCTGATGTGTGTGACTTGGTCTTTGGGGCTGACGACGAGAGCAATAGGAGCTGAGACGAGCGAGAGGTTGTAGACTGGGGACGTTTCGGTGCCGTACACAGCCATGTTGCCGGCTCCGTAGCTGTACATCCGTAAGTCAGCTGGTCCAAAAAAATGCAAATTTGAGTTGTGTTCTATACAAAAGTTATTTAGGCATTCTGTAACATATGTCACATTTATTATAGGAAATAATTTTTTTTTGAAATGAGCGAAGAATTCGTGAAAATACACTACTTGCAATATGGTAGTCTAAAAAACAACGTAAACACGGAAAAATTTGATCTTACAAGCGCAATTTTTTTCTACAAGTTCACGAACATAGGGAAAGCCATGATGTCCAAAAACTGTAAGGCCATCATGCCGTAAGAACGAGTCATCAATGGGGACATACGGAGACTCACGAGTAAGGTTTATCTGTGTGATATGTTCGATTGCTTTGTTTGAGGCTCCCGACAGGGCGCTGTTGAGGCCAAATGCGAGCCTATCCTGCGGACGGTAAGTAGACAAGAGTACAATAATTAATTGCATTTTTGAGTATCAAAAAGTACAATAATTAATTGCATTTTGGATTATCAATTATTGCAGTTAACGAAAGGGCAATGTTTAACAAAATACCAATTACTGTAATACTAACGATCCAGCATTGGAGATGAGAGCCATCTTGTAAAACATAAATGTGGCAAGAAATTTTAATAACCTTTCCTAGATATCCCTTGTGCACTCCACCAGTAAATTTTGTAAAATAAAGGCAGATCGGGCGTAGTTTGCTGCGGTCGCTGCATGCGATGTAAAGCAGGGATTTCATGAAGTCGTTGCCGTGATAAAATTGTCCTCCATTGAACTGCTCCAGAACTCCTTGCACCTGTTAGCGATACTCAATAGTGAGTTAGGAGGAATATATTTAAAATAACAAAGATGCCGTTCAAGTATGTGAGAAGTAACGAAAGAAGACGAGCGTAAATTTTGGACAAAAATAACTCATAATAAACTGGGGGGGAAATTAACGAATAGATGGGGAACTTACGAAAAACTCACAATGTCATCATCAATGAACTTGGAAAAAAATTTCATGAATAAAGAAGGGTTCTCAGTTCCGATCATCGGTGCCAAGCTCACAACCATGCGAATCTGTTGAGAAACATACATTATTGCCCACTTTCGGAACCAGGTATTCGTTGGAAAATATTATGTGCAAATTACACGTCCACCAAATCAAGCAATATTGCAATTTTTATAGCCATATATAGAAATGTTTGGGTTTTCATTTAAATGCAGAAGGTAGCAGACAGCAATTTTGCGTTGAATTATTCACTAAGTGTACTCCGTAAAGCTGCATCAAATTATCTCTTATCTCTTCCTACTCATACTTGAGATCGCGAGGCTGCGTAATGGAAAAATCACAAGGCTTCTTTCTGAACAGACAAATCAAGTGCATCGACATATAGTTGCGTACGTTTATCATGGAAACGTTTTGTGTTTGCTAACTAACTATTATCATCTCTGATGTAAGACGGATGAGTCTTTCTTTGACTAAAAGAAATATCTCAATAATTTTAGCTAAGGTGCTGTACGAAATGCACATACTGAGCGGTGGAGAAAAAAATTAAACCAAATATCGATCATCGACATAAACTTACAGATTCTTCCTTTCTTATCACTGATCGTATGTATGGAGTATTAGAAAATCGGTTTATTTAAAAACTTCAAAACCTTATTCATGAAGCTGTTCGGTAGAGAGGCCGACATGAAGAGGCATCGGTTGGCGGCAGAAAACCCGACGAAGAAGAAACGCTCGACCCCCGCATGGCGTGTGATGTACGAGGCAAGGGCCGGGTAGTCGTAGCGCGCGATTTCGTCCAGACTGTTTTTCAAATAATTTTAGCATCAGAAATCTAGAGGCAAAAGAACATTGTGTACTTAATATTTTTACGTTTAAATTGCAGCTAAGTTAGATGGAGTGAACATGAGCAACAAGTTCTGTTGAGATATGAGCATCGATGTTAGGTCGAATATAGAAGCTAGAAAAACTGCATGCGGTCAGCATCGATTGAGTATAGAATATAAACGAAAGAAAATAAAGTTAAGAAGATCAACCAAGATCGGTTGAATAAAAAGGAGCAATAAAATTCGGTAGAATAAAGAAGATCAATCAAGTTCAGTCGAAAGGAGGAAAGTAACCAAGCACGAATACCGTACCACCTTCGAGAGCTGCACGGATTAACATGTACTAAAAACGCTGGAATTCGGAATGATCTTCAATGTGAAATTTTTACGAGAGAATTTTTTAATTTTTTCGGTGCTATTAATTTTTCACGTTATGATGCACACATGTTTCAATAGTGTACTTTTCTATCGTAAGTAGTTTTTCATTACAAGTCTCTCTTCGAACGATAATTGCCGTATCCCGATCACAAAAGAACTTTACTAGTCTCCCTGGAAAGCTTTGACGCTAAACGGCTGCTACAAAATAAAGGCACCGGTCTATAACAAAAAGTTTTATAAAATGGTGTAAAAAAGATTTAAAAGATGGTGTGCAAAAAATTTTAAAAGATAGTGTACAAAAAGTTTTAACAGATGGTGGGCAAAAAGATTGAAAAGATAGTGTACAAAAAATTTTAAAATAAAGTTTTCAAAAAGTTTTAAAAGGTAGTGAACAAAAAGTTTTAAAAGATTGTGCACAAAACGTTTTAAAAGATAGTGTGGAAAAAGTTTTTTATTCAGTCTCCTTCACAAAATACCAGAAACTCAAAATGCAACCGCCTGAAATATTTTCTTGTGTTTAGCAGGAAAACAGTTTTGTTGCGATGCACGAATAAATTTGACATTCAATAGTGCAAATTGGATAACCATTTTGTGTGCGCCTATTTCTTAAAATCGATGATTGATTACAAGCAAAAGAAAACAAGAATTTTATTTAGCCGCTATCCCAAAGATCGATTTTTGAAAGAAAAATCCTAGCTTCTATAAATAATCGCACGTAGAGCTGCTACCTGAAGTTCCAAAAACGTTTGTCCTTGTCTGGGTTGAGGCGCGTGTGGTTGCGGCCTTCTCGTGTGCCTCGGTTGCTTCCAAGCCAAACATCGTAACCTGCATCCGCCAGCACGTATCCTAAGTGGTTAAATAAACAATATTTTTAGAGCATTTTCTCATTATTGGAAAAAAGGCGCTATTGTGCTCGCCATGTCCGTCTGTCCGTACTGACGGACATACTGAACTGATGACTGAAGTCTGTCCGTCCGTCCGTCCATCCGTCCGTCCGTGACTTCACGTTTTCGTCGACTAGAAAAGCGTGCTCTCTGCCACTCACTGCAGTGAGTACTGAGTTATATTTTTTAAAATGTAGCTCAAAGAATAATGAACGGAAATGCAATTCTCATAAGTGGAAATAAAGTTACCTTTAATAACAAGAAACTCAGCTTAAGACCTCCTAGAAAAAACAAACAGCTTTATCAAAATTTGAATGACCTACGCTGAGTTAGAGAAATTTGAAAGCAAGCTAGAATCCGTTTTAATTACCAAGAACACTACTCGTTGTCAGACTAATTACCAGTTTTGAGCTAAATAAGCAATGTCTCCTTACATTTACTATTACAAAATAAACACTGAAGTTTAGAGTGTATATTTTATAAAAGGAAATGTAAGGTCTGAACGTTACAGTCAGGGAGAATTGCTTAAAAAGCAAAACGCAGCAAATGATGACCTCATGCCATTAATTTCAATTTCGTGAAATAATATTTTATAATGTACAGCACTCCTCAATATTTTCATTCGTGTAGAGGTATTTTAGTTGTAATTTATCTGAGACTGAGACAATTTTGTACGTTTTTAGCGCATTTTCTCATTTATGGAAAAAATGCACTATTGTGCTCGCCGTGTCCGTCTGTCTGTCTGTCTGTCCGTCCGTCTGTCCGTGACCTCAAGTTTTCGTCGACGAGAAAATGCGCTCTCTGTCACTCACTCCAGTTAGTACTGAGTTATATTTTTTCATAATATGCATCATGTTTACTTATGCAAGTCCTTGAATTTGTTCCACGTATTTGTTCGAGTCGACGTAGAGTCGTAGGCCCTTGACAGCCGCTGACAGTACTTATGATATCAGCACCTATGATATCAGTACCTATTCCATCAGTACCTATGATATCAGCACCTATGATATCAGTACCTATTCCATCAGTACCTATGATATCAGTATCTATGATATCAGTACCTATTCCATCAGTACCTATGATATCAGTACCTATGATATCAGTACCTATTCCATCAGTACCTATGATATCAGTACCTATGATATCAGTACCTATTCCATCAGTACCTATGATATCAGTACCTATGATATCAGCACCTATTCCATCAGTACCTATGATATCAGTTCCTATGATATCAGCACCTATGATATCAGTACCTATGCCATCAGTACCTATGATATCAGTACCTATGCCATCAGTACCTATGATATCAGTACCTATGATATCAGCACCTATGCCATCAGTACCTATGTCATCAGTACCTATGCCATCAGTACCTCTGATATCAGCACCTATGTTATCAGTACCTATATGTTAGCAGTACCTATGATATCAGTATCTATGATATCAGCACCTATGTTATCAGTACCTATGCCATCAGTACCTCTGATATCAGCACCTATGTTATCAGTACCTATGTTAGCAGTACCTATGATATCAGTATCTATGACATCAGTACCTATGTTATCAGTATATATGATATCAGTACCTATATTTTCAGTACCTATGTTATCAATACCTATGTTATCAGTACCTGTGTTATGACAGTCCCTTTGTTATGACAGCCCTAACCCATCGTATCGATTTTCTTAATACATACGAATTATTCAAAGGATTTAGTGAAATAATAATTCAAGAAAGAGAAAACTTTGCTTAGCTTAATATTTTTGTCAGCTAAAAAAATTGTATTTGAACTTTTTAAATTTCATAAACTATTTTGAATGAATCTCAACGCTGGATAGAGCGGAAAGGTAATTGAAAATAATTACAGACCTAGTGAGTCTGGAGCGTCCAAAATGAAGTCTGACGAAGAACTGATGACTGAAGTCATCAAGAGCACCACGTCGGGGGAGCGACTTCTGCCCCGCGAGTGACGTGGTCCGGCGATGCGGTTCACGGTCAGAATGTAACCGTCTGGCGTGACCACGAAGTGTTCCTCCGCTGGGTAGCCATGTTGAAGAATGTGCTGGTGCTGTGAAAATTTTCGTACGGAATTCAATTTACCGATTAAATTTCGAAAAAGAAAACTATCGAAGAACTATGAGATAATACAACAAAATTGTCATTGTTCATCAGGGCCCCATTGCAGCCATGTCTATCAACTACCAATTCCTTAGTTTTTAATAAGGTTTTTAGCCGCCTATTTATAGAAGACTTGAAGAGTATTCATTGAGTATTGAATAGTATTTATCATAAAATAGCGCTTGTTTTCTTAGTGGACAAGTTATAATACATTAGAATAAACGGCACTCAAGCAACATATGTCAATCAAAATTTAGCATTTCAAGAGGACGTGATCGCTTTCACCTCAGGACACTCCAAGAATTTGCTAGAGATTTCATGGGCGTTGGCTTCTTATTCTTGTACAACCTTAGGGTACGCCCACAGTGAAAGCAGGTTGCCAGCGTGCTGGTTACCTGCTCAGGCTGGTGCCTGAAATCATAGAATACAGAAGCCTATTCGTACAGGTTTTCACTGTGAACACTTACATTATTATCCTACGTTCATTCTTGTGGCAGGTTGGAGCAGGTTGCCCGCGCGGGCAAACCTGCTTTAACTGTGTGCGTACCCTTAGATCAGGGGTCACCAACTACGGCCCGCGGGCCGAATCCGGCCCGCGACGTCAGTTCACCAGGCCCGTCGACGGTACTTTAATTTGCTTGATAAAACGGTTGGAACACGAGATGTTGTGATACAATTTACATTTTATGCTTATAATACTAGGAAATCTTCGCGCGTGCGGAGACCTCCTGATCGCTATGTGCCTTAAATTTACTAGTTTCAATTATTGTATCTAAGTATTCTTGTATTGTACTTCTTCTTGGAAGCCCAAAACTTCAATCATTTTCACTGTTTCGTAGTTTTGCGCTTCAATCGCTGAAGATGGCAACCTCGATTTTCCAAAGAAGATTATTTGTGACTTGAAGAAGCATTTTTTGACAGATTTTCAGATCTCGACAGAACTGGGAGTGACATTCTTCTGTTCCAAAATCCGTTTGATGGTAACCTTTACGATTTACCAGTTGAACTACAGTTAGAGCTCATTGATTTGCAAGCAAATGACTTGTTGAAAGATAAGCACAGAGAAGGAAAACTTGTCAAATTTTACTGCTGCTTTATACCTGATCATGAGTTTCCAAAATTGAAGAAATTTGCTGCTGTTATGGCATCAGTGTTCGGAACAACTTGTGCCTATGAGCAAATATTTTCAAAAATGAAGTATGTGAAGTCAACACGTCGAACAAGATTGACTGATGAACATTTGAAAGCAATTCTCTTGATTGGATGCAGCAATTCCAAACCAAACATTGATGATATGAACGTCAGTTACGGAAAGATCGGGTTCCACATGCCGGATCCCTTGTGAATCAATTCACGAAAAATTCAGGAATCGGCAACAGGCCATAGGCCTATTTCTTCAGTGCCGACACTTCTATTCTATTCTAATGATCGGGTTCCACAGGCCGGATCCCTTGTGAATCAATTCACGAAAAATTCAGGAATCGGCAACAGGCCATAGGCCTATTTCTTCAGTGCCGACACTTCTATTCTATTCTATATCTTGAAAGCGAAACGTCAGTTTCGCAAAGCTCACTAACCTTTTTCGCTGTTTAGTTTGTGAGATTCGGATATGTGCACACTTGGCCTGATGTAACTATCTTTTTGCTTACGTCGCTTTCTTTGAAAACTTTTTAGTAAATAAAATGTTGGTTGTTTTTGTTGTTTATTGATTAACGAGGAATTCCAAATTAGTTTTTTTCGTTTTTTCGTTTTTTCCCCAAAAACTTTCGTTCTGGCTTGCAAGTATTGAACAGAATGATTACGCGGCCCGCGCTCGTCATTCCTTCAGTTATCCGGCCAACTGTGAAAAAAGTTTGGTGACCCCTGCCTTAGATGAAGGGACTATATGCCACTTAATTGCAAATAAACTCGATTTACACCATTAATCAAAAACTATCGCGCAGCTACGAACTTCTATTTCCAGCCTGAAGGCCTTGCTCCCTTGCCTATTGATAACTTAGAATGATTTGGACATAAATTTGACGAAAAAGAGCAAGCCAATGCAGAAAATCACGAGTTGCCACAGCACTCGAGTGTGTTGCGCGTGAGCGGTTGTTACGTAAAACAAAGTTACTGATATCAGTAGTACATTTACTTCAATTAATTAGAGACTTTCATGTTGGCAGATGTCATTTGGCCAGTGTCAACGGAGCAGTATCAGACGGGACAGCGGTTCGAAGCGGAGCGCCGCGCAAGGAAGCGCTTACGGTTCAGTTTGTTACTTTCCTTTTATGAAGTATGTACCAGCAGCAGCTATTTCAACTATACTAATATAGTTGAAATAATACTCTAATAATATATAACTTTAATTACAAACCACGGGTTTGTAATTAGAGATGGTTACCTGAAATAAAGAACCTCTCAGAAGTTGGTGGACTGAGTATTCATTTTAAATACTGCATGAAAATTAGTTCGGAAAGCTGTTTAGTGTTTTTTTTATGAAGATTGCCGCTCTGCAAAAGTTTGTCGTCTGTGGTAAGAATTTTTTTTCCAAGTAACAAACCTAATGACAGAAGAGGTTGACATGAACTGTTCGAAAGTTCCTTAAGAAATTGTGATGAACGATGTACAGGGTGATTAACAGAAACTTCCTGATTTGAAAGCTCAAATAAAAAATAACTAAATAAAAGATATCATTATAATATAAATCTCGTTGAAAAATGCAGTACCTAAATTTTTGTATTACTTAGTTTTAAAGATGACATCGGACAAATGACGGCCGGCCCCCATTGTCAAAGCATTCAGTTAGTCTATTTTTGAAGATCTGTTCAACTCGCTGAAGCATATTGACGGGTATGTTGGCGATGGCTTGGCGTATGTTGTTCTTCAATTGAGGTAGGGTCCTTAGACAGTCATTGTTAACAGTTTATTTAAGATAACTCCATAAAAAAAATCACACGGAGACAAATCGGGGGATAGGGCCGGCCAAATAGGGTCACCTCTCAAGTAGTTGAGGTGCTCTGCGATATGTTGTCTCAAAATATTAACTGAACATCGCGCTGTGTGGGCCCTAGCTCCATCCTGTTGGCCTGTTGGAACCAGACATCTCTGTTTTTCATTTCAGCCAGTTTCGGCAAAAAAAAAACCGTCAATCATTTGCGTGTACCGAACTGCAGTCACCGTTACTGAGCGTTCGTTTTCCTCAAAGGAATAAGGGCCAATTATTATGCCGGCTTTTGACACCGCGCACCCCACATTTACGCGCTCACACTGAAATAGCCGCTGATAGAGTTCACGCGAATTGTTATCACTCCAATAACGCATATTTTGCTTGTTTACGCGGCCGGATATGTGGAAGTGAGCCTCATCACTAAAGAAAACAACTGCGTCGTGAGGCAAGTTATCAAGAAGCGCTTCACATTCATTTCGGCGAGCAATAACATCGTTTTCGCTGAGTTCTTGTGCCACAGGCAATATGTAGGGATAAAATTGCAGTTCTTTGCGGAGTATCTGTAACTCACTTCCATTTGAAATCATGGCGTGAAATACAAAACAGGAAGTTTCCGTGAATCACCATGTACTTCGATACCAGTAGGATCGGCCAGTAGGATCCGATTTCGATTTGATGAATGCACTTGCATTAACTCCTTTATGGAACTCGCAGGATAAATTATCTCAGTAAAAGATGTTTAGATGGGTTAAACTAAAGTGCACGTAAAAATACAAATGTATTCCGAAATATTTAGTATATATGGCTCATATGTAATTGGTAAATTTTAAAGAAGAGACACTTTTTAAAAAACAATATACAACTATTTATTAAATCAGAAACTAATCGTCAATAAATGATACATAGATAGCCATTTTAAAACTTAATTCATAACACAGGCGATTACATTTAAACAATAATAAAACATCATGCGGAGAAAGCAGAACTTACTGTAGTGAAGTAAACTTGAGGCGGAATATGCTTCACCCTGGCCAGGAGTTTAGTCAGTTTTGACGTGAAGCCCGCAGTGTTCAGGCTTGTCGGAGCAGCCTTCGGATTCAATATTTTTTCAAAAGTAGTCAACGCAAACCCCACAAGAGGTTTGTTTTCGTTGAAAATTGTAGATAGAGATACATTAAACAGACCAAAGCTAGAAGTAAAGAAATTCAGGAGGAGAAAAATTTTCACTGAAATTATTCGACATATCATTGTGCAAAATTTAGTCTGCCGTACGCATCTCTTATTGAGAAACTTTAGAAAGAGATCGGCATGCTAAATCATTTCTTTGAACCTGCAATAATGGGACTGGTTTATTAATAGGGAAAAGTGATGGTCTAATTATTAAGTATAGTACGAACGTCTGAATGGCATAGGTATAAGTTGGGTTATATATATATATATATATATATTATAGATATATTATTAATTTTTAACACTAATATATTTATTTATATATTATATTAGAAAGAACCACATGAGGGATGCCCACGGGGAGACCATCACCCGCGCGGCACTGGAAGCCGGCACGAGCATCATTATGCGGTGCCCCGACGCTGCAAGACTGGCGATACCCAAATAAAAATCAAGAGTGGAGCACCTATGTTTTAATGATGGCTATAGGCGGACGCCTTAGGTGGAGCAGATATGATTTGTACAGTGAATTAAGGGTGGCGTGCACCACCTTTACCACACCTATAACCTGCCTATGGCCCCCCTACCAGTAAAGCTCTTCTTCCGTCAATAACTACCCATTGGCACCAGTGGCACATTGATGAGCCAACGGTGGCCACTTTCAAAATGAAGTCGATAAAAATTTTAAATTTAGTTTCTGTTCCGATGCGTATGTATTAACTGACATAGTTCCACACAATCACCATTCTAAGGGCTACGTACATAATCTACCATGATAGTACAAGTAACAATGTCAGACATGTAGCAGGAACAAATTTCAGAGTACCATACACATACCTCGTGAGAAATCGATTTGAAGAAACTCCCTGCCTGCAGGATTCGAACTCCGGTCTCCCACACGCGAAGCAGAGCCTCTACCGTTGAGCTATAGGAGAGGACTAGGCTCCATAGTAATTTTAAAATATTTGCCTGAAGTATTGCAAGTATTAATTTCATCGAATGACAGAAGTTAGTGCTACCACCGTGATGATTAGATGGTTCCATCAACAATTTTATTTGAACATGCTGCTACATTCAAATAAACAGCCACTGAAACAAACTCCATTTATTCGTAACGAACGATGGTTCAGCTCAGAATAAAGGCTACGGAAAAATGCTTAATAAGCATCGAAGTTTCATAATGTGAACATTACACCAATTTTGACAGCTGTTTGATTCGAAATATTTTATCAAGAATATTCTTGCGTAAAATAAGAATTGATATCACTCGATTATTTTGAAATTTCAGGCGTGAATTACCTGCTCCACTTCGTGTCACTATTTTTCTCTTGCATAATCTTTAATCTTTTGCGTCCAAAAGATACCAGGACCACTCTAGTATAAATTTAGACTTAAAATCGAAATAATTATCGGACTGTTTAAGCAAATTTCCCTAAATAATTAAATTCCACTATCGGAGTAAGCGATAGAAAGACGAATTTTTATTCGTATCCCTCTGCGTAAAAATGATACTTTTTTGACTAGAAAATAACCCGGAAAGCACATATTTCAAGCAGGACATGGTAAAGATTAGTGGGAAGCAGGTCATAGTAAAGATTAGTAAGATTAGTTGAAAGCTCAACGCCGACTCCCGTAAACCCAAGTGCTTACTCGACTGCTCGCTGTGCTTGGGAGCCGCCGAGCCGCTGTGCTTTAGAGATGCCTTACCTTTACAGACTACGTCGACGTGGCTTTAGAGTTTAGATAAATGGGGCGATTTGAGAATGTTGTCAATATAATCGATCATACAATTTATACTTAATGATACAATAATTAGTCTGAATTGATCGCAATATTTCCAACACAGCCAGTTGGCGTATACGCAAAATTCGTAATAAATTTACTCAATATCTCATGTGAACATAAAAAATTGGATTCGCTGTCATCTTTTGAGAAACTATTTTTTGCGACAAAAATTTTCCATTGTTCTGCGGACAATTTATATCAGAAGCAGTGTGATACATGCCCAGTGGCATCACTTTGGTTTGGAAAATTTGTGAACACCTTGCTTCTATCTGTTAGTTTTACTCGTACCTACTGAAGTCACGCTAAATTTTTGCTAAATTTTCTTAACAGAACTTAATCTTAAATGCTATACACACAGAACGTTTCGTCTCAGAACGCAGAACGAACGTCAGAACGCCAAGCACAAGTCATGGTTTCGTCTTAATCTTGAATGACCTGCAACCCAAAAACACCTTTCTACGTTGGATAAATTACAGTGGCAAATAGTGTACCTTCGTGCACTGTGCAGTTTGGGCAAACGGTTATCGGTGGCTCACAAGAGATTTGTCTGCAATGAACCATAGATGTTTCAGACCCTACAAATCTTCGATGATTCATCGACGACTCCCACCTATACTCGAAACTCTTTCGATTTATTGGTGTTTTATTGTCGATTTTCGGCAGATCTGGCCACCCACCGTTACGCCACCAATAATCTACTATCGCCACCTATTATCATCGGTGTTCCACCCTTAATTTTTATTTGGGTAGCTGAGTCTCTCATCATCAAGGAAGAGTCCCCAGCTATCAACTTACAAACTACCGGATTCGTCAGGACATTGAAGTTGTTTTCGGAGTAATTTTAAGTTTCAATTTTGTGTTGTATCCACTATACCTTTCGTACGTACTATTGTCATTCCAAGATTTTCAATTTCAAGCGTTGTAAAACACTTCATTTACTTGATAATGCATATGGAATATTCGAAACGTCGTAAAGTCAAATAAAATGTCATTTGGAAACCTTATATTCGAACTTTCAAATCCCACAAAATGCCTAGTTCGCAGCATCGAGAAAATTAATAAGAAAGTCATTAATGAGAAATACCCTCTGCATGGTCTTCAATAAAACTTGCATAAAAGAAAAACTTCTGCCCAACTATACCAATATATTATATAATATACAAAAAACATACTTTTTTCTCACAGTTATGAATCATGTAGTATATACTTTTTATCCATCATTGGTGGTGTATCGAATCGATGGCAATTGCTGTATAAAATTTATCATGCGTCACTTTCCAAATATTGATTAGACTTAGCCAAGAGAATGAATAATTGCCTGCTATGGAGAAAAAAATTATATAGACTTGATGAAAATCTGCCTTATCATTTGTTCCTCTTGACAACAACTGTAAAAAACAAGAACATGACCTTCGCTTCTTCATCGCTGACCTGAATGTTGGTGTCTCCCTAAATGTTCTCGTTCCTAATCCATATTAACTGCTTAATTCACAACGTCTAGCTTTTTCTAGCTAGTCAATGGTTTCAGCTGATCATCGTCAGTCATATTCCTTGAATATCCTCATCGATGTAATTTTACGTTGATGTCTTTTTAACTTAATTATAGAAATTTACGGACAACATGTAGGAAAATGTTTAAGGACAACATTTATCCATATCATATCTTATTCGTTCATTATTGAGCTCCCCAAAAATTCAATAAATATTATCACAATTTCACACATTGGACGCACCATATCTAGTCGGGTCATGGGCAAAAAGTTTCATGGCCTGAAGAACTATTTTTTCCTTAGATTTATAGCAGTATATTTCAGCCCGATTATAACATATGAATTGGTATTTTGCCCGCACGTGTTAAAGTCATGCATAGTTCAAGTCGCAAAAAAACATGCCAGAATGGCGACCATCAGCCGCCATTATAGTGAGCCTTGACATTGGCCCTGGGTACGTAACATTAAACTGCCACCCAGCAGAGGCTGGAAATGGTAAAATTTTCCGTTCGCTTAGAAACATTTCCTTGGATGTCATTAGTGACGTCAATGATAAATATACATAGTAGCCCGGATTTGTTATAATTTACAATTTGGCTTTGGGTTTCACGAATCGCGAAAATGTTCAACAACAGGAGGACCCAATGCCAAAAAAACAAAATAATTCTATATACACATAATTCTATTCTAGTATAGTTTGGCAAAATTGAAGCAGGTATAGCAGGTTTCATTGAAGACCAGAAAATTCATTTTATTTACAATTTTCTTATTAGTTTTTTTCAATAGATTATTATAGAATTTCACTAGAATTAAGTAAGAATTAATGCTCAAAGAATTAGCAACCGTTCTGGCCGGCCCATTGACAGTATTCTTTCAATGAACCTTGAACGAAGGAACTTTGCCGTCCGACTGGAAAGAAGCTCAAGTAACACCATTGTTCAAAAAAGGTGACAAAAGCAGCCCCGGCAACTATCGCCCTGCCAGTCTGACAAGTGTTGTTTGTAAGCAAATGTAATCTGTTGTGCATGAGGGATAGGATTATCGATCACTTGACTGCTCACCATATCATATCAGATTGTCAACATGGTTTTATCGCCGGTAGATCCTGCACCACTAACTTATTATCTACGTTGAACGATTGGACTCGCCTGCTGGACGAAAGGGAGCCAATGGATGCATTGTACCTCGATTTTGCCAAAGCATTTGACAGTGTTCCGCATGAGCGGCTGTTGCGTAAAGTAAAGTCTTTGGGAATTGAGGGAAATGTACTCCAATGGATCAGAGATTTTCTAGTAGGGTGACGACAACGTGTCAGTATTAACAAAACCGTGTCAGACTGGGTATTAGTGCGCAGTGGCGTGCCACAAGGAAGCGTTCTTGGGCCTATTTTGTTCGTTGCTTTTATAAACGATTTGCCAGAAGCAGTGTCCAGCGTGTGCTACATGTATGCCGACGACACAAAAGTTTATAATACAGTGGAGGATGCGTCATATAAAGTGCAATTGCAAGATGATCTTGACAGTTTAGTTAACTGTGCTGATACGTGGCAGCTGCTGTTTAATTCTGACAAGTGTAGAGTACTTCACCTCGGGATGAACAATGAACAGCAAGATTACAGTATGAGAAGACATGGTTGCAACGAGAGAGTAATGATTGAAAAGTCTAGTGTGGAAAAAGATCTCGGAGTTTATGTCGACAAGGAGCTGAAATTTTCTAAGCATGTTGAAACGCAAATTGACACATCCAACAAACTTCAAGCACCATATCGAACCCGGTGGAAGTCTAGTAGCTACTTGAAACTATCGTCAGTCATGAAAATATCCGGTCAAATGAAACGATATTAGATCTTCTATGAACAAGGCACGAAAACGAAAAGAATCGGCGACAGGCCACATCAGGCCTACACTTTAGCGCCGAGATCAAAATGTTATGTTGTTTTGTTATGTTATGAATAATTCAATTTATACAGATGGGACATTATATTCGCGGACAACAATGTACATCAAATACTTTATATTTGTACACTGCTTGACTTCAAGATTCAACTGTGTCATATCTGTTGTTGCGGTGATACTCAAGCTCTTTAATTATTTTTGATCAGGCAAACCCATTATGGCTTTTCAAAATAATGAGAGCACCCCGAATTCATTAGTAAAATTCTAAGCTATATAGATGAATGAGGAATAAATGACATACCGAGGAAAAAGTAAAGGTGAGAGGCTGGATTCTCGCTTGGTGCGATGCACTACATACACGCAACGGGTGCCACTTGAGTTATTATCCATTCCCACTTTTTATATTGTCTAAAAGTTGGGAACATTAAATTTTAGCATAGATTTTATTGATATTAAGCACTTTTCCCTATTGATTTTACAGCGCATGGGAAGTTTAGAACATAAGTGTGCACTTCCTGATAGATGGAGTCTTGTATCTCATAAAGAACACATCACACTTCCAAACGAATTTTTATTATTATTTTCACGAAATGTACGCATCTTATTTTTGTGCCCTAATAAAAATTGCACCGGTAGCTCACGTATGTCAGCAGCCTCAATTATTCATCAGTGTGAGCTATGCCTAAATCTAGTAATGCACAATAATTGCAGCTAAATACGTCCTTCTCGAAGTAAAAGTGCGAAATTTGTTTCCGATACTTAATAAAAAGTGTAAGATGCTGAAAACCTTGACAAAAGAATGCTGGTAAAAGAGAGTGATCTTTGGACAGCAAAGTACCGCGAGGCGCCTGCACTAGATGGCCGCTACTTTGATTCTGAGCTCATATAACCAAGCCACTCTGCTCCCATATGCTGTTAACCTTCAATTTAACTCAAATTCTCAGGAGTCTGTGATGATAACAATGTTCGAAATAACTCACTGGAACTTTTCATTATCCAATTGTCATCCAGCCCTCACCTTTTCCTTTACGATGTACTGAACCCAATTTAAAAAATTGCGTTTGCATCTCGTCGCAAAATAAAATTCGATAATAAAGATAATATATGTTATTAAGGTTTTGAAAGTGGTCGAAACAAATTTCATATCTATAGCGTATCAAGCCATATAATATTTTACAGATAATACGTGGAAAGCCTCGATTCTTATAATCCATTATCATTGGAGATCGTAAACATCATCAGGATTAGTTATATCTAACAACAACATTTTTTCAGATCCCTGGTGCTGGCAGTTCTGATCCCTGGTGCTGGCTGTTCTGATCCCTGGTGCTGGCTGTTCTGATCCCTGGTGCTGGCTGTTCTGATCCCTGGTGCTGGCTGTTCAGATTCTAATAGTGATGGATGTTCAAGAGTATGAGTGCACTGGCTCCTACCCTTTTCAAAAGTGGGTTCTTTGTTCCTGCAATCTCAATGAAACAATTCCGACTTTTTCCGATGACGCTGATGAAAATAATGTGAATTAACGGTGGATAATAGCATTATTTTTGCATTGTTTCTTTCCAGTCCCTCGATTCCTGATATTCATAAGACACATAAGAACCACTTTGTATGTAAGTACACGGAGGTGTGTGACAGGGATTCGATTTTAACAGTATTGCTATTTTTGGTCAGAACAGCGAAAGAATTCATAATTTGCTTATTAGTAACGGGACGAAAAACGTCTGAATGCAGCTCTTCTCTGAACATTTATGCTCATAATTTTCTAACATGAAGTCTTTTGTTGTTTTTTTATGAACTTTGTGCTCCAGTAAAAATCCGCCTTGAAAATAAATTGGTCTCTCTACTCTCAACTCCAAAAGCTAAATAGTTCCTGTGTATAAATTACTGGTACCAAATTACGGAGTCGATATACTGCCAAGCACGCCCATATGCTCATATATATAGCCACATTTGTTAAGAGGACCACTTTTTGCTGGAACAAAATGCGTCGCTACTTCCGACGAAAGAACTGGCTGACCCAGATAGCGAGAAAACGACGCCATAAGCATCGCAAACCTTGAAATAGGCAGTGGTTTCATTGACGTTATTAATCTAAATAAGTTTAAAATTACCTGCAATTTCAGTATTAATGAATGAACCTAATCCTGGTAAGCTTCATTTAAACATGAATAATGAAATTCATTGATAATTAATGAATGTGAAGAGTTACATTGAATGGTGCACTATTTCATTGCTAGTTATTTACTTACATTGAATGATGCAAAATTTAATTGCTAGAATGGAAAGGGACATTGAATGGAGCAACATTCCATTGACAATGTGAATAAATTGATTGGTGCGACATCTCATTGATAATGTCGATAATTACTGTATGGTAACGGGTTTGATTATTTGTTTTTTTTCTAATATTGGTTTAAGTCGCTACGACGCTACTGTAGTATTGTATAGTATAGTATAGTATATAGTACAGTATAGTATAATATAGTATAGTATAGTATAGTATAGTATAGTATAGTATAGTATAGTATAGTGTAGTATAGTATAGTATAGTATAGTATAGTATAGTATAGTATAGTATAGTATAGTACAGTATAGTATAGTATAGTATAGTATAGTATAGTATAGTATAGTATAGTATAGTATAGTATAGTATAGTACAGTATAGTATAGTATAGTATAGTATAGTATAGTATAAAATAGTATAGTATAGTACAGTATAGTAGTTTCGGTGCAGAAGCAATAGGTCCATGGCCTCTTTCCGATTCTTATCATTTCCGTGACTTATTTACAGGAGGTTTTAATAACCGGCCTTTTGACCTTATCTGTTCGCAACTGGCGTTGGCTTAAAATATCTACTGGACTAATCTGTGTTTTTGTGAACACTCATGAATCATGTTATTGATCCTTGTTGATCGTTTATTTTTATTATGTTTTTAATTAAAATATTATGGTTACATTAGCTGCCGTGGTACAGTTGTCTCTATTTATAGTTTTGCAGATTAGGCTGCAAGAGTCACGACTCGAGTGAAAGAATAAAGACAAGACTAGGATTTGTTTTTTTTATGATACTTACTCGCAGGTTACTTTTTACTCTATTCTTTGAATACTTTTTACTTATATCTACTTTTTACTCTATCATATTTTACTCTATTATTGAAGGTTATCTTATTAATATCGCTTTATTCATTTATATATCGTCGTTTATATCCTATGTTTCATTCCATGTGCCAATATGCATGGCTCTAACCATGTAAAGAACAGTTAGTAACAAACAGTCAATGTTATAATTTCGTCGCGCTACACTATGTGCCATTCTTTCACTGTCTTCGATCGTGACTTGAAACGTTACAAATAAGAAATTCCGGTCTATAATTATTGCAATGTAATTATAACTAATTTACGTAAGTTTACTCTCATTGAAGCAATGAATATTGCTGCTTCGTTTTGTATTGTATTAAACAAAATTTTATTTCAGGCATGATTATCGGCTTAGCAAAGATTTGAAAAACCAAATTAAATCAATTAAAGTTGAGCCAATGGCGGGCTTGAAACGTGAGGCTAATCGCTTCTTTCAGAGCGCCATATGGTTGCTCTTCGATTGTTATACTTAGGGTAATGCATAGTTAAGTATTTTTGTATTTTCGTGCTTTGACTTATTCATTTATTCGTTGTTTCAACATATTCCGTAACACATCAAATTTTAATTCGTCGTTGTATTCTCTCAGGAGAATTCGGATCCCTGTGATGATATTGACTTATGATTCAATGATGAAGAGAAAATTAACATTTATGTCTTTGTAAACCACTTGTTGGGATTCAAGAAAGAGTACTTTATTACTACAGCTTGAGAGCCTGGGTAACCCCAGCAACAAATTTTAATATTGCGGAAATTAAGATCCGTGCATTACCCTTGTATGCTAATATTCATATCCCATCTGCACCCAATTATCTATATAAGTTTTGAACGTGATATACATACGTATTCATTAATATTTTACATTTAACTGCACGATGCACTACGATGTTATCTTAAGTTTTGATGACCCAGAAAATTAAATGGAGACAAAAAATGACTTCACTTTCAATTTTGCACATTGAATTCATCCTCCCCAAGACAGTCTATTGTTTAACCGGCTTTGTTCATGATAACGACAAAATTTTACTCATACACGCAAAAAAACAACGATTTTTACATTATTGGCACCACCAATTAAAATTCAATAATTGAAAAACATATACTTTTCTCTTACTTATTAGCCGGCATATTAAACTTACCTCCACCAATCTAGTACAATATTGTTTCTGAGATTGAAGACTGGCATTTTTAATATGTATGATTAATTAATAATATTCCTTACATGGATGGATATTTAATTATATTCTTAATACGAGAATAAAAAGACATTGAAAAATGAGGAGGAAGGTTGTATTAAGAATCTGAATTTTGAAAATTTAACAGATTTCTCTAATCAGAATAATAATAAATAATAATTTGCTTACATATCAAAACCAGAGTTAAATACGTATTCTTTGCGAGTACTAGTGAACGTAACTTGAACAGATCTGTTTAAACGCCACATTAGCTATCTATTAAGTCGGTGTGAACTAACTCGGGGGAAATTTGCATACGGTCTTGCAGGACGAATCGAAGGTACAAACCCATGATGAGTGTAGCAACGACTGATCCAATCTATTTGATTTTGCTGAGTGGAAGGTTCGACAAAATAGTGTCAAGGATCTTAATACATTTTTACAAAATTAAATAAGATTGAAATTTGGTGAAATGCCAAGTTTTCAATTGCGCTGTCCCTTGCGCTGTTCGTTCACAGTTTAAAAGCATGGCATGGGAAATGAAAGCATCTTCAGGGCTGCTAGACCAGCGTCGAAAACCTTAATAATGTATGCGGAGATCTGTTAAATGTGAATTTGTTAATTGAAATGTGAATTTGTTAATTGAAATGTCAATTTGCTAATTAAAATGTCAAATTGTTTATTGATATAAATCATTTTTTACCTAGATTTCAGGATCCCCCCTCGACAGATACGTGATAGTTACGTTTTTTATTTCATGTCAATCCTGCGCGTGCCAATCAAGCGGTTCCACATAAGTAATCGCAACTTGAACATCCATTAAGAAAAAATATCCAGCACAAGAAACATCCAGAACAAGGGAACATCCAGTACTAGAAATAACATGTATAAGGTAAACGATATCGATCGAGTAGCAAAGCTCAAACAAAACGACATATATAATGTAGCGTTCAATTTTGAACTTAGGAAATAATTTGGCGTTCCCTTGGCGCTGCCAAAGGAACGCTTTCGAGAAGCAGTGATGGGTGTAGAAACACTATTAATTTTCATATTACAATACATACATTCAATTGAAAAATGTGAATGTAAGTGCTCATACTTTTCTCATCCGAGTACCATCCGCTGTTCGGAATTCATCCGCTAACATTAGATTTTCATTTATGAAAGAAAATTTGCGTTGACAGTAAGAAATAAATTGAATCATTTTTTAGCCACGGAGAAATTACTGGGGCCCCGGCAGAGGCATGTAATCGTCGATGGGGTCTATGAATCAAAATGAGTACTCAAAGTTGGAAAGAAAAATTTAACACAAGGTCACTTTGAATTGTCATAGGGCCTGATGCCAGCGATATTGTTTACATTTACAATGAGAAACTCAAGTCCGGAAAGACTAATAAGCATTCAAAATTGTTTATATTATATTATAGATTATATTAGAAGTGGTTCTATTTTCAATACTGGATAACTTGGTCTTTATTCGATAGCTCTACTTTTTAGTTCCTGCAATATTTTTTTATTGTATGGGATTAAATTATTATTGAATTATCAGCGATTGATATTATTGATCGTTCAAGTAGTTGTTAAAAGATTTTCAATCGTCTCACATTTATAATTTATCTTATGCGTTTTCCCCAATGTAATTTCCCTATGTACTATATCAAGATTTATTTTTTTCATCTTATTCAACCATGTGAATTGGATTCGATACATTAATTTACGGTAGAAGTCGATTGATGCCGAGAGATTTTTTCCACAATTCTGTTGTTTATACCTACCCGTTAAGACCTGCGAATAATAATCGAGCGTTGTTCAGCTAAAAATCAGCTGTTTAATGCAGTCCGCTTCTCGGACGAGGATTGTTGCCACTTGCCGTGACCTTGACTTTGGCCAATCTTATATTGAGATGATATACGTGAGTCATTGTCGCGTGCTTGAGGGTGATTATCAGAAGCCTTCGTTATATATTTATACGGAAACGATGTCGCCTATTTAAATTATAGAAGAATATATATTATGATCTCATACTAATATTAACATTACAATATCATGAAATTATTAGCTAATATTTTTGTTATATTCTTAGGTATCATTCTGGAGCGTGAGCTGCTCTTTCATTAGGCTCATTTTCTAATTGAAATCTACTGATCTTTTCTAACGTCGGTCTGGCGTAAGGAAAGCCAAGTAAAACAAGTCGGCTACATGCTTGAGTAAATTTTGTTATCTTTTATATCATTATTTATGTGCTACTACAAACTTCGCTTAAATAGCTCATAAAATGAGCAAATCATCATCTTGGGTTTGCATGGGTTCTGAGCGAGTGCATATGCGTTTTTTCCAATTCTTGCGGCTCGTAACCTTATTGAATGTAGCCTGGCTCCTGTAACAGGTAGTTATGGTGTGTAAAGCAAAAATTATGGTTGGTTGATTCCGCGTGCATGAAAATGTGCCTCTTTGTCCCTGGTGTTAATAGCAATTCTAATAACTGTTAAACGCCGCAAAATTCATCTTTGCTATTCGTTTAATCTTCATGTGCAAACTCTTGTAATGCCGACTCGTTTCCACGAGTTTGCTGAGTTACTTAACCGTAGCTTATATGCCTTGTTTGTACAGGTTGTTGCTGACAAACCTTCCTCCTTGGAGCAGGGACTAGAAGCTCAATATCAATTCGTGGAGGTTGCATAAAATGGAAGTAATAAATGTTCAATCATTTTATAAGAATGAATCGACCAATCAGTTATTGACACCGTATTATAACCTGTCCTAATTTAACATTAAACTTTTATATCACAGTGCCTGCCGAGCAGCCTTGGGACGGATAAGCATTGTCACTCACTTCTAACCTGTCACCTGCACCTAATGGCTGGACCGTGATTCCGTAAGCAGGTATATTAAATCAGCATCAGAGAAATTATTACATAATTAATTCAGATTGAAAAAATAATACAGAAATTTTTATTAAACAGGGTTCTAAAATAGAGTGTTGGTATTACAGACTAGTAAATTAATTAATTACAGCACCTCGACTTTTAAAAGAGTATCCCATCCTCACAGATAATTTCTATGATGTCTAGAAAGCATTTTGCATAGTAAACTTCACCAATACATAGATGATTGCTGAACACTGTGAACATGCACTCTGAATAATGAATTGGAAAATAATTTACGGCGCATCTTCAAATCTTCAAAATAAAATAAACAGAAAATTATCTAATATATATCCGTTACTAATATATATTAAAACAATACACAAACTGAATTCGAGTATTCTTGTAAGAAAAAAATTATTTTTGAGTCGTTCACAACTTGTTTGTCCATTTTGTTCGAGATGAAGCTGAATTTTTATAGATTAAAAATCACAAATTAAATTATTATAGTGGCAATATTCAACTGGTAATTTTGCTATCGGTGTATCATGACCCATCATAATTGTTTGAGAAATATCTCAAGAAATTTATTAATTTTGAACAAAAGATTCAATGTTTCAAAGCAACAGCAAATAAAATTATGCCGATAACTGGGGCATGGACTTTGTCTCAAAAAAATTATATCAGAATATGGTTTTCTATAATTCTTGATATTTTTGGCCCCTGCACACGAATGTTCGGATACACACACAGGAACAGAATTTACAAAGCCCTAGTCCCAGGCTGGGTATACAATACAATTGATTCTTTCTATTTAAAAAAAAAATTCTCGAACAAGGTTACAAAGGCATATATTTGAATTTTTCTTGACCGTAATATTGCATTGCTTTCAAACCTAATTTACAATAAAACGTATAATATTCTATCCTGAACGTTGACGGGATTAATACGTCACTAAAGATGCGACTATAATTCTAAATTAGTTGCAAGGTAAAGAGAACTACTTTTGAATGGATGACGATTAGGATCAAGGTAAAAAATTTATAGAGTATAATAACGGAATGTTAGTATGTTCATAATTGATTTTAGGTTTAATTCTTAATAACTAAATGAACCACGGGCTAATATCAGGGCTCGTCTGCTGTCGTGTTGTTAAAATCTGAGATTATTTGCACACCTCTTAAACACCCTAATTTAGGCCATTGTTGATGACAAAATACAGATATTTCATGCGCTTATTAACTTTGGTTTTCTGTTTCCCGCCGATGTTCCCACCCGTACGCCACAACATTCTAACCCAGTACGGGTAACGGCGCGCGCAACGCTATGTCGGCGCCATGCCGCCGCCTCTTACGTCAGTCGCCAATATAAATAGAATCAGAGTAAACGGCACACGTCTCTTCTCTACACGCCGCACGTATGAGTGCTGACGCGCGGCACGTACGAGGGCTGACGCTCGGCACGTACGAGAGCTGACGCTCGGCACGTACGAGGGCTGACGCTCGGCACGTACGAGGGCTGACGCTCGGCACGTATGAGTGCTGACGCGTGGCACGTACGAGGGCTGACGCTCGGCACGTACGAGGGCTGACGCTCAGAGCACGGTAAAAGCTGATGCGCGGTGCGTATAAAAGCGGGTGCGTATAAATCCTTAAACCAATCTTACTGAAGAATCTGAGCATAAACGTACAAGTAAGGATGATCGCGTGAGAATAAATTTGTTACTCTCCAATTGCAGTTTATAAATCCAACCTTAGCCTCGCTTCATTAAATGGCAGTCGTTTGTTATTTCTAACGGTGCATTCAAGATAATTAATTATTAATTACAAGTAATTTGATCAGCTGATTCACATGAATTTTTATATTTCATTATTTATTACAGGTTAAGATGTCCTAGAAAATTTTCAGAAAATATCGAAACTTGACATCGTTTTAGGGTGGCCAACTGCGTAGATATAGCAAAGCTCGTCTATTGCCTCGTGTCTCTGAGGAAGATCTATTCCGCAGTCCGACTGCGCAAGTCCTAACAATGCTAAAAAAACAATCTGAATATGCACATTGTGATTGCAGTTGTGTGTACATTTAAAATCGGTTCTTTGGACTAATAGACTGCAACGGACTCATTCGTTCTATAGTCGCCTTCTTTTTCGCAGGAAACTAAAAATTAATGGGATTAACACCAATCCAGTCTTAGAAAATAATATTTTTCAATTTTATTGGCCCATGATAAAATATGAAACCACAGTACGGATAAAATGTCGTGAACCTCTAAATCAACATAAATCTACACTCATATATCAACCTGTTCAGACAGACTCCATAAGTAAAGTTTGATGCATTTAGAGATCAGTTTCAAGTTCACCTGCATTGAATGGTAAACTGTCAGTCGCACAATCACTGCCATATAAGGCAGAGCAGTCGCTAGTATGGTGACAGCACGACGCTTCAAATCGCTAAACAAAGGGCAAACATAACGGATTATGCATTCGGCCTCGAAATTCTCCACTTACTTCTGTAATATGGAAAAAGCATCGCCTTCAATAAGACGAACATAGTGTGTAACTTCTGGCTACAAACATCTGTTCCAAAATTCCGGATATATCGTAATTGATCAATCCTAAAATAAAACTATCTGTTCGAAATTTCACTTGCATGCGAATTAAGCATCATTATCCCTTTGCAAGCATTAAGTAAGTAATGTTATGATTAAATCAAGAGCTCCGTCAAACTTTCTAAAATGGAGTGTCAAGAATTCGAGATGTGTTTTATTATATTTAGAATATTGAAACGAATGTGTTCTGATCGCCGTACTTTTCATGTCATATGTCATAGTTTGATCTTCAAGAGCTGTTGTGATCACAACGGTAGGAGCAATGTTAATGGAGAAGCACGTTCATGCGTGACAGTTTGGTCTTCAGCAGCTGTTGTCGTACACAGCTGCATGGAGGAATAGGCTATTGTGTCATAACAACAGCGTTGAGACGTATACAAAAATATTGAATTTTGAATTCAATCTAAAGAAGAAGACTGTGAATTTCCGCCCTAAGTAATTCGCCTTAACTAATTCAACGATTCAGGAAAATAAGGAAGGAAAGGATTGACGACCAGAAAATTGAACAAGATTTATTTAAGTTTGCAGGACAGATTCACGGCTGGCTCGGTAATCCATGGCTGGCCATGAGCATCACACCTGCGCAGGTAGACAAACCCAAACTTGAGAATTGGTTAAATCAAGTAGTTGGCTTATTAATATTAGTGTTAAACAAAAAATCGGTAGAATTCACAATTGATAAACGGTCCAGTCCCAAAGGATCTTCCAGTTTTGATAAATTGGCAGTGCGAGGTAAGCTGGTTCTGGCCAAGAATCAAGCCTCACCTCTGACGTCTCCGGAGCTTCAAGGAGTGTAGCCCCAGCGTGCCACCGCTGCCGAGCAGGAGAACGTCGGAGCTCCAGGTAGGGGAACCACGCTCTCGCCGAGCCACCACAACGTCAGACCAAGAGGAGAGCAGTACCGCGGCAGAGATAAGATGCTACAGGTATGCCTTCTGAGAACTGCTAGGCAAAACACCGGTGAAGCGGGAGTACCGTGCGGGGAGAGTGGTGTCAGAAAACTCAATATTCTTGACAGAAAGTTTCTGCTTCAGCTTCGTCTTGAAACCGGCCAGAAAAGCTGATTATTATGATAAATAAATATAAAATGAATTTCACCAGACTTTTGTACAAGACGAGCATCTGCAGCTCCAGCTAAGAAGATCGAATGAGCAACGAAAATGTTGAAACGTTGAGATTCAACGCTTCTAAAATTTGTAAATTAAAAAATTGGGCAGAGTTTTTGCGACGAAACACACCATATTGGAACACACTTATATCAAACTTGCAATACTAAAGCTATGAACATGAATAAATGAAGGATTAAATTCACGTCATTACCAACCTACAAAATTCATATAAGCCATGGTTCTTAGTTTTTAACTCTTAAAGTTAACTTCCCAAGAAAGGTATGACGAGAGATGACCGTGATTTCGCAAACTAAATAAAAATTTTAGGAAGACTCGTCTATGAATTTTACCAGCAAGCTCACATTTATAAAATAATAAATAAATGTTCCCTTATTCTGCATAATTAATATTATTTTCTGCAATTATGAATGCCCGGCCTTCTCAAGTTTTATGCTACTGCGTAGTTGCAGTTGTCTCGTTTGGCAGTCGTCTGCTGCTCGTTGAGCGCCAAGCCAAACTCGCGCAGTCCGGCGTCTGGCGTCGCGTCTGCTCTGACTTGCCTAAAAGGCAGGCCGCAAGGTCGAGAACGTTTGTTCTAGCCTGCCAATTATTGGGACTGTAAACACGACGAAGCTATAAAGAGGCCTCACAGGCTAAACTTTACTTGTTGCGATGGAGTTTGTTTCTTCCTGGTTCTCTTAAAGCAAACTAAATAAACAATGTTGATGCTGGGTGATATCCTCTGTTGGTAGGTGAATACAGTTTAAAGTTGTGCATGTGGTGTAGAAAAGGCAGGAGAAATGCATGTGGGAGACTTAGTTGGTGAACCTCTCCTTAGCAATAACTAATAACTTTCATAGTCTATTGTGATGAGACGCTTGACAATTTTAATTGAAATTTATGTTCGGGGCATGAAATATTATGCCTATTTTCTATCATAAATTAATATGCCGTGAATCTTAGTTACGCATTCCCAGTTGACGATAGATGCACTAAATCAGTACACGAATGATACCCTTCATTTGATAACCTTGAATTGCTGAATCCCTCTTGCATAGCGTTGCCTTCGCTAACAGCTATTTGCATCCTGAGCGTGGCCTTCAGCAAATCAGCTTTACGAAATTCTTGCCTTGAAGTAAGCATCCAATGCGGCTCATACTAAAAAATCAGACAAGTTAATGCTGTGCACAAGTATAGGCGAGTCGTCGCAACGCGCTCAGACGAGCGCCACCAAACAATGTTAGCACTCCGCACGGCCATACGCTTGACGTGCTTGGCATGAGGCGAGCAATGATAACGATGTTGTGTCTGCGTCACTCTGATAGCTTCTTGTCAGTTAAATGTTCACTCGATCGATCCTTGATACAAGAACAGCATCACATCTATTGGCTTTTTTTTTGTCGCGGCTATGGCGTGCGTCATAGTTTTACGACACTGAGAAAATGTGTAGACAAGAGAAAAAAATCCTTCAAGTATGTTAACTGGTTACTTCCATATAACGGCTACCCAAAGGTACTTGGCTACTTCCTTAAAGGCTAAACTGAGATACTTGGCCGTTCCCGTAAATGCAAGTCCAAGTTACTTGACTGCCGGGCAAATTCAGGTACCAGTATCTACAAGTTCAGTATTTGTACGGTTTTCAGAGGCGAGTACAGATGTACCTGGACCACAGCTGCCCAGACCAGAGGCGGGTCTGCTCTGCCCTTCTCGGCAGCCAATCAGAAGGCAGAAGATTAAGCCAGTCTTCTTGTTCAGTTGTCTCGAAGTTTCAGCTTCGTGGCAGCAGCTCCATATCCATAGAAGTAACAGCGTCTACTCCCCACAAATGCCGCCGCAAAATCCTTTGTATGTGATTTGGACAAAGAAGTCTCTGGCCTCGCTGGGACACAGCAATATTTCATGCAGATATACTCTAAGTACGAGAATTCAAGCAACAGCCAAACAGAAAGCTGGATTTACGATCAAAATACCGTACAACCGACAACGAAATTTTATAATTGATTCTATCAGCAGCAATTGTCATGAATATCATTGTGGTGACAAACTAATCTAATAGTGTAGGTAAAGTTATAATTAATGTTTTGTGCTATTTCATTCCATTTTCAGCAACTAATATAAAATAATATTATCAGACTGACGTTGACTAAATACTTGCGAGTATCATCAACTCCAACTGCAGCGCAGTTGATGTGACCTACATGCCCAGCCGGAGCTGCGCAATAAAACCAAATATTTATATAAGTTTCAACGGCTGAAAGACGATTGTGACACTATCAAGTATAGCGACTTATGAAGACTCATCGATATTATGAATGCATGACAGGCAACGGTTTTTGCGTCTTAAAATGCCTGCGTCCGACAACCTATCTCCGCTTAGAAATTTATACAACAGATACATATATGGCAATGAAAATAATGATCGTTATATAATGATTGTCGTCCATTAGTCATTATGGAAATGGAATGATCGTATCGCTGCATTTGTCGTCCATTAGTCATAAAAGATGCAGTTCGTTCAAGAACTCCGTACTATTCGCTATTTTCTACCAATCTTCATAGCTCAGATCTGCGTAGTGACTTTCCATGACGTCACAGCTTGAAAGGATGGGTCGATGTACGCAACAGTTTTTTGCGCTAAGAGAAAATAACCGTCATCTTTTTTTTCTAAGTGGCTAAGCATGAAAGACAAGAAAGAAGATGTATGCCAATAACGACTAAACTAGAAAACAATAGAACCTTTTTCACAGCCCATGAGGACTTATATTATATGATATTCTTTCACGGAAGAAAATAGCTAATTTCATCTCCAGCACATTGCCAGCCTAGCATACCGAAAATCTACGGTGTGAGCAGATAAAATCTTCAAATAATCAAGTACAAGTGGAGAGATTTTTCTGACTATAGACATTTTTGCGAAATAAAACTATGTGTACCATTAAAATATTCCAGTGCTTCAAAGAAATACATTGTTGAAGTAGGAGATGGTGTGTACCAAATACATAATTTATTGTTCACCTAAAGAATGTCTTGTTCCGCCAAAATCTATTGAACTAATTCTAGTTACTCGTGGCCAAGTCGATAACACTCAAGTGGACCAGTGGTATTTGTTTTACGTTTGTCAATCGCTGAGTCGAAACCTAACATACAATCATGAAAAGAGTTAACTACAACCACTTTTATAATATTCTAGGCGTCAACCGTACTTTTTCAAACAGGATTGGCCTCATTAAGGCTATACTCCTCTTCAGATACGTGAACACTCAGCAATGCTTCTCGTATATTGAGAGGTCAGAGTAATATTATCGTTTGGAGACGAAAGATGAGAAGCAAGTCAGCGCCTGGCTCTAATTTTCCTAAAAAAAGACACTCCTTTGAATCTCGCTAGCTTTTGTCTGAAGAAAATATACAGTAATTCTCGAAATCTAGATCAGTGTGGCAGTGCCACTGAATATCATCAGCTCAAATGCAAAAGTTATTTTACTTAATTTCTCTCTATTCAACTCCACATCATAAACAGTACAATAAATCGGATTTTATTTATTGTGTATACCATAAGTATACTAGTAAGTAATAAAGTAATTTCTTAGCAGTAAACAAAATGATTTTTATGTTTTTGGACCGCCTAATCAGGGCGCACTGAATACAATGCTGGAAACTTTCATCAACCAAGCCGCTAACCTACCGAGACTTTACGCCCAGCGTAATAAATAACCTTTCACGTTATAAAAAAGGGGAATTAGCTCAAGCTGCGCAGCCATATAGAGAGGATCAGGTGGTGGCAAGCGGCCCTGAGATCTGGTTATGTCCAGTTCATGAACTGCGGAGCCAGATTGGCATTCTTGAACCAGGTTGGTGTTACTTTTATCGGCTTTGCGCATCTCACTCACCTAACCCTTGTCCACTCACTCACCCTGCCCCTGTCCACTCACTCACCTAACCCTTGTCCACTCTCTCTGCCTCTGTCCACTCACTCTGCCTCTGTCCACTCACTCACCCTCCTTCTGTCCACTCACTCACCCTCCTTCTGTCCACTCACTCACCTAACCCTTGTCCATTCACTCACCCTCCCTCTGTCCACTCACTCACCCTGCCTCTGTCCGCTCACTCACCCTGCCCTTGTCCACTCACTCACATAACCCTTGTCCACTCACCCACCCTGCCCCTGTCCACTCACTAACCTAACCCTTGTCCACTCACTCACCCTGCCCCTGTCCACTCACTCACCCTGCCCCTGTCCACTCACTCACCCTGCCCCTGTCCACTCACTCACCCTGCCCCTGTCCACTCACTCACCTAACCCTTGTCCACTCACCCACCCTACCCCTGTCCACTCACCCACCCTGCCCTTGTCCACTCACTCATCCTGCCTCTGTCCACTCACTCACCCTGCCTCTGTCCACTCACTCACCCTGCCCCTGTCCACTCACTCACCTAACCCTTGTCCACTCACTCACCCTCCCTCTGTCCACTCACTCACCTAACCCCTGTCCACTCACTCACCCTCCCTCTGTCCACTCACTCACCCTCCCTCTGTCCAATCACTCACCCTCCCTCTGTCCACTCACTCACCCTCCCTCTGTCCACTCACTCACCCTGCCCCTGTCCACTCACCCACCCGGCCCCCCGGCCTCCCGGCACCGCCCCGCCAATCTACACGTCAGAACTAAGGTATTTGCGCCGTCACTTGGCTACGATCTTTGAAGTCTGATATAAATTTTATTTGTAACAATCGTTATCTTAAGGAATTCAGTTTCAATTAGCATTTATTACTTTAATCAAATTTTAACTGAATTTTTTTCAAAATTTCGGTGAAGCGGTCACTCCTTTAAGGATATTTTGCTGACCTTCGTATACATATGAGGTAAGATGAGAAATGCTTTAGAGTTTAGAGTTTAAAATGAGGACATTTAAGCCCTCGTGGCGTGATGCAACAGAGGCGACCTTGAACATTATGAAACTGGGGAAGTCACCCAGCGCTGTTACTGTTATTCACGTTGCAGTGAATAACAGTAACACGTTAGCGTTAGAACTCAAATTTCAACAGGAAATGTGTTTTATTCAACTGCTTGAAATTGTGACCTGCTGCGGTGTTAGAGCACAAGTATAAATGCGTTCGATGAACTCGCTCTCTCTATTTTAAGTCTTCTACGAGAAACAATGCCCAATGTTCTCCTATAATCATTTACCATTGGTCCCAAATAATATGTTGATGCACTCACTTTGAAGACGATGCTGTTTGCGACTATCTTAGACCATGCAAGTGACATTTCAAGGTCGAATTTATACTTTAAATTTGGTATGTTTACTCTCAACGCAATTGACTTAATGTGGAAGCCTCCATGTCATAAGGCGTTCCATGAGGTGCCTGGATGGAATTTTCCACAGCTACCCGCCCTCTACCCAATGACCTCTGCGGATATTCTACCACTACGCTTCTACTGTTCCGTCGGTAGACGCTACTACTTCCTACTTATATCTACGGATTAAAGGTCTGAATACCTAGGCTGAATTTTACTTTTCCTGTATAACTTTTTTCGTTGTTCGAGGACTAACCATATCTTGCTCGCACCGCAGTGTTTCTACATAAGCCAACTCCTGAGACTTATCTCCTTCATTTGATTATTGTGAGAATTCATTTATAATTATCTTTCAAGGCGAGCCAGTATAGCGGCGCTGTAAATGGGAGGTCAAAACTCTCTTGGGTAATTCTATGTATAAATAACTTATCCCGCAAAATCCCCCTTGAAAATTACAAGTCAACGTAAGTTCAGCTCTTCAAACATGTTATTGAACATTTGGATACACACACACGTCTTTTTTCACGTCATCAAAGTGCTCACGTAGATCAAGTCTGGCCACTTCCGACAATGCAATCGGAAGAGGCAACAAGAACCTACAGTGACGTACACGTGTGCCATTAATTACACATGCGCAGCACTCATGAGAATCAAATGAGAATAAACAAGAATTTTGATGCATGAAAATTAATTTTAAATTACTTGCTTCCGGGGACGTTTTCCTCGTCGTGGCTCGAGTTAGTACCAAGTTTAACTTGCACTTGAGATGCACCGATATTTTGCCCTATCCTATAGAGTTAGTTATCATGTTGGCTAGTTTTGAGTTTGACTATCATCAATCGTCGTAAGAATATCTTTAAGACGTTCATACGTTCACGTACTTAAGGAAATGCTTCACATCTCACATTATTATTCTGATTAACAGACATCATTAGAGTGAATAAATTTTTCATATTTTTTATTGATTACAAGACGTATACAGCATGGCTGGTTTAAATCTATGGCTTATATAAGAAAAAGCCTACACAGAATAGTTTGGCTGAAAATCGGGCTTCAAAGAAAATATCTTAAACACCACTTCTATATGAAGTATTAATTTTCGTATTAAATGATATCTGAAGATTGTTCAAAGCTTAATTGTATTCCCGAGTTTGGGCCACCTTGCAGTAAATTTCGCTTGATTGAGACGGCTGGCTTCAGTATTTTTCTTCGGTAGCGAATGGATTGAAGGTTTGAAGCTACAATGGACGGCGATTGGCACTTGGCAGAATTAGCATCAATGGCCCATGATACCAAAAAATGAAAGTTTCCATCCAATTTGTACACAACAGAATTATAACATTCAAAATAACTGACGATTTCCGGACAGCCTTTCACGTTCCAAAACTGGGATGGGTTGTAAAAAATAATCATTAGCTCTACTTTCCTTTTTTTCCTCATAAATAAAAATTGGGACTGAGAATCGTCAAGAATAAGCTCATGAGCCTATCGCATTTATTTTTTTGTTTGAACTTCATCCCTCATGTGGATGCTGAGGAAATGGGTTACTTACCCATACTTCTTCCTTTCAACATTCAGGTCTTCAGCTCGATTTTTACCGGATGTAATACATGATACTGAAATCCAATCGTTTAGAGATAATGTTAGAAAATTACACGACATTTGTATGACAAATATGTTTAACTCTCTGGCACCATTTGTCAATTATGTTTATTCTGGCATTAGAACAATTCCCGTCTCCACGTTATGGAATCAATTCAAGAATTTTTGTGTGCAAAAATTCTGAAAATTGACATCAAGTATCACACTCACACTCATGTAGTATGCATGCATATTCGAGAGAGTTGGCCATGAAACGTGCGTATTCAATGTCAATGTCATCCTCGCAGCACAGCTGGCGGCGCCGAAGACGTTCTAGTAGCTGCTATATATATAGAACGTTCCCCGAAGCAAGCAGAGGCGCAGGCTTGAGTCAAATCATGCAACGATTCATGTTTTATTATTATATTTACGATCATAATTACTTAGCTCACGCGATTGCCAAGTCGTAAGAAAATGTTTGGACAATTCAACAGTATATCTCCGAAATGATGGACGAACAGCTAAAATTATACGTTGAAACGTTTGGCAATAACCCGTGCCACAAACTATATCACTTGCAGCGCTGGTGTGGATACTGACTTATCTAATCACTAATCAAGTGATAACTGCTTCGTACAGCTCATATTGGATATAATATTTGGTTGGTGATCTTCATGCAGCTGCGTTTCAAAAACTATAAAAAATCAAACAGTTTACAGCTCTGTACTTAACATGCATTCCAAGAAAATTTCGTGGCATATATCGAGGTCGTAGAGCCGCAGTGGCTTTTTATTCGAAAGAGTCCAGTGGTCTCCAACCCATGGTCCGCGGCCCGGTACTGGGCCGTGGACCAAATCGTACTGGGCCTCTCCGCCTGCTAAAAATCAAAATATTTTTTTAACAAATCGTCGATTATATATCTTAAAATAATTATTCCGTTCCGTTAAAACTATGTTCGAGACTACAACTCTGGCGGTGTTTTGGATCAAAGTTATGGCGGAGTACCCTGAGATTGCGGAGTATCCTGATTAAAATCCCTATTGCCGTTTCCTTCCCCCTATCTGTGTGAAGCGGGGTTTTCTGCAGTGACAGCAACCAAAACAAAACAATGAAACAAACTTGACATCAGCAAGACACTTAATTCGGGTGTCACTATATCTCCTATTGTCCTCAGATGGAACAGATCTCGTTACAGATCTCGTTGTCCCCAGATCTCGTTGCAAGAAATCAAGCTCAGCTGGTTCTCATTGATTTGGCATTCAGTTAAAATATTATATCTAATTATATTCTATTATAATATTTGAATAAAAAAATGTATATATTATACAAGATTTTTTGCATATGTCCCACCCGAAACTATTATTTTTTCTTATATTTTCAATTTAAAAAATGTTCATAATATGCTAGATTTTTTGTAATATTTGTACAATGACATGATATAGAACTAGAATAAAATTCAAACGAAATAAAAATCTTCAACTTTCCTGTTCAGCCTTAAAAAATAAAGAAAATCCAAAAAATGATCGGAAATGAATTGAAAATAAATTATCTGAAACGTCTGGAAATCCTTCAATGAAATCCTTCATTGTTAGTATATATCATTTCTTGATTTTTCCCATAAACCTTGTATTTTCTGTTCTCTTTACTAGTTTTGTTTGTCAATATAACTTATGTACCGCAATTATAATTTTTAGCGCATTTTCTCATTTATGGAAAAAATGCACTATTGTGTTCGCCATGTCCGTCCGTCCGTCTGTCCGTCCGTCCGTCCGTGGCCTCAAGTTTTCGTCGACGAGAAAATGCGCTCTCTGTCACTCACTGCTGTGAGTACTGAGTTATATTTTTTATTCATTTTTTTATAAAAAATATTTTATTTTATTATGAATAATTATTTTTAGCGAATTTTTCCTCCCCAAGCACAGGAACATTGTTCTTTTTGATGAGGAAACACAATTTATAATTTTATGTTTTTCTTTATTTTTAATACACTTTTCTTTTTCGTTTATTTTTAATTTCTATATTTCTCTGTAAAATAATATTTCATTATTAAATAATAAGATTTAAAAATCCACATACAAAAAATTATCAAACGCTGACCGGTCCGCGGCTGACAAAGGACAAAACTGCTTGACAGATGACAAACCTTTGTCAAGCAGTTTGCTAATAATTCAATTTGATGAATGGCTCTCATTCATTTGAATCACTTTTCAAATTCTAAGCCTTTAGAGTCTCTATAGTGTAAGCCTCCTTGCTTGAAAATTTTGCATGCGTGATTTTCTTGATGATCGCTAAGGTGTCTCTGTCTCACACTTAGGAATTGACTGTAATGCAATGAGTTTCATGGTGAATGATGATCTTCACAAATTTTTTAGTTCAATTATTCAATGAATAGTACAGATAGGAGTCATAGATTTAGGCTTACATGGATGAACTTCATCTCGGCAAACGCTTCATTATATGAGAATAATTTCAACAGCTGCATCAGACGGTACAGGCAAAAAGACTTTAAATGGAAGGTCCAAAGTCCAGAGGACGAGTTGTCGAACTCGCACGGCAACTCTCGAAATCTCCCCAGTGCAAGAACTGTGAGTCTGTTCTGTACAGACTAAAACATACAAAAAGACAGACTAAAAACACATATAAAAAGTTCAAAAGAATGTGCTAGACTCGGTGATGTCACAATACAATGGAGAGGGAGGAAACATTCAAGAGTAAAGCAGCAACCAGCGGGGGAGCCGCCCACAGTTGCTATGCAACACGGACATAAGTTTGAACTCTGGCAGCATGACCTAGGCAGCATTTATATAAATTTTTGTAACCGAGATCATTGACAGCGAAGATCTTCACTCTTTCTTAAGTATTTTCACCCTAACTGTTACTTCCGGGAGCTCTCTGCCATATGACTCCAAGCCCAAGTGGAAGGCAAACTCCATACCAAATCTCTTTTTTTTTGCGTATATCATGTGTAAATTGAGGAAATCAAGGTGTAACCAAAATGTTAGACTGGATGATTTACATATTTAAGCCGTGTGAAGCCGTGGGCGTTACTGGTGTCTTAAGGAAATAATTTGCTGAATTGATATACATGAATCCCACGATAAACACTTTTATAGCAAGGTGACTAATGAATAAAAATTTTACTCACCCTCTGGCAATAAGCAACCATCGCGGGATGTGTTGAAAGAGCGTTGGCAGACGTCCATGGCTATACAGACGTTTGATGAAACTCGGTATTTCCGTTTGTTCATTTAGTGAGTTTATCACATGGAGAAGAAGCGCAGGGAAGAATAGACGCTGCGATGAAGAGTGAGCCGTCGAAACTGGTTTTACAGAGGCATCTATTAAGTTGGTTCTCTGTCGATCTGCTGTGAAACTATCAAAAGCAATATTTCTTGAGCATGACGCAGGTTTTGAACTTGATTCCTGAACACATTCGATTCAGTACCCAAATGTTGAACTCTCTATGCGCGTGTTTTTTCTTTTGCTTCGCGTGTTGCGGGAAAAAAGGTTTGACATGATATTATTTACATTTTACTGCTAGCTGATAGCTTGCAGCTGCCTCTCGGCGTTATCATTAGAATATACATGTGCACGTCCATGGTCACGGCCACACCTGATATGGCAAACAAAATATCATGTAACACAAAATTACACCATCTCGTGGCAGGCATATCTAGTTCACATTGCGATTCCCTTGAATCTCCAAAGTTTAAGAATTTATATACAAACATTTGCAAAGTTCAACGACTTTTTAGTTACGATGTGTAACGTGCGAAGAATATTCTTTTAAAAAATTTAATAATAATTGGCATGGAACCAAGTTTTAGTGCATGTTCAATATGGTCGGTTGTGAGCACTGAGCTCATCACGACTCCTATGTTTATGTTGACGGTGGCCTACGATGTGCGTAGTGAAGAACAAGCGACCTTGAGAGGAGCTATCAATAGGCGGCCTTGAAGATGGCGGGGGGATGGTGCTAAGAGACGCTACAACGCACAGAAAAGGTTTTCAAATAAACGCTTACGTGATGTTACCACGCTTGTAGAGCAGGCAACAAGTTTCAGTGCAAATGTCCTTGTAGGGTCAAATTGATGTAAAGTCGCCACACATGTTTGTCCGTCCCACACAGGCGTGTCCTATGATGCCACGCAAATGTGGATAACAACCAAATATGCCACTCAAGGCTCAGTGAATATCACCCACACTACTGTACTGCATGAAACTGAAAACATTATACCTACAAGAATTTTCATTCAGGACCTCGAAAATTAACAACGCAACAGAAATGAAAGTCATTAAACGTTTTAGCTCGTTATTAAATCGGCCAGAGCATACTTAATTGTTTTCCTATAAAATGTTAGTGGCAAACATAGAATAACATTTTACTGGCGTATATCACACGTATATCACACTGCGTATATCTCACCTTCACGGGTGAAAAAGAGAAAAAAAAATTCTAATTCTCAAATAAATTTCGCTGTTTAACAAAGATGCAGAAAATAAATTATTATGGACTGTAGTACCATAAATTTAGACAGTATCCAAACAGAGTAAAATTAGGCGCATGAACATTTAACAAAAGCATTTATAATTAAATGAGTATTTGAGTTACTGATGCTTGCTTCGGTCGTCTGCTGATCACAGCACCTTAATTGACAGCCTATATGGCATTGACGTTGCATGTGCATCCCGCGCACGCATGACGCGCTCGCACGACGACGCTGCCGCTATACAAAGTTGCATTTATGTGATGGTTTTCTGAGGAATTAGAGATAGAGTTTATTATTATTATCCACGATAGTAAGGTATTTTATTAATATTTATACCATTACGTAGATTAAAGAGACATTTCACGGTTATCTGGTTAAAAATGTTTTTTTTTCATATAGTAGACATGCAGTTTTCTGTGGTCATGAAGCCAAACTCATTCCAATGCTAAAAATTTATTCCATTTCATAGGCTAAAATTTATTTAATTTCAAGTTATTTTAAGGTTAAATTTCTGTTTTGGATATGCTGCACAAACAGTTCCCACTAGACTTGTCAATTACTATATTCAGATTGTGCCTTATGCGAGGTAAATTTCGATGATTTCGCTAAGAGAACCCGTTTTGTCAAACTCATGAGTTAGTCAGCGCACTCGTTATAACCTGTTATGTCAGGCTCACCATAAAGACCTTGATTTCTTCATAACACCCAATGGCTAAGCTCTTGAGCATTGCGTAGTTGAGGTGTGTCTACGTTCTAGCCAATCACAGACTTTAGGCTTACGAACAACATCGGACGTAAGCGGCACCCGTTTGCTGCAGCATGGAAGGAGGGGCAGGGGCTGATGAGGCTATATAAAGAACTGCCAGGGATCAGCACTGCCAGTGCAGCACTTGCGGTGCGGTGTGGTTGTTGTGAGTTTGCTCAGTCATCAAGCTTTTATCAATTGTTGAATTTATTCGACTGACAATTTAATTAAAAACTTATAAACGATTGATTCATCAGTCTACGCTTTAATCTGATTCTATTTTCGATATTTGCAGCTGATAACCTAATTGCATAATTTAACATTTTTTGGAAACCTTAGACAAGCTGAAAATGGTTACCGAAATGTTACCCATGTACAGCTCTTCGTTCTCCGAGTCCAGCTTTTCATCATTTAGAAATAATGGCAGCCCCACTTTGGGCCGCATCCGGAGAGGCTCTAACCGTACGATGTCATGTTCATATTCTGATCTCTTTGAAACCGTGGAAATTCGTGGCAATGCCACCTTATGTTTCGACGAAGACGGAACTCGCTTCCAAGGCGTCATTGTCGCCGACGATAGAAGTCTTTATTCCATCCAAGGCAAGAAATCTCCAAGAAGAAACGGCGGCCAGGGTAAGGCTTGAAATTCTGTAGGAATAAAGTGCAATGTATTTTAAGACAAACAGTCGCGTATACATAGCATTCACCCTTGATAAACGCTACTCTCCACCTAGATTTTCACTGATTCAATTAAATCAGAAAATACAACTTATGAATTTTTATCCATTCCTGCTGCCTTGTAATCATTAATCATTCCATTTCAACGCATCAACAGTATTTCTTGCCTTCGCTTGTCACCGTTTATGACCTGAATTAACGAGTTTAACAATCAAATTCAATTGCATTACGATATTGAAGAATTTGCTCCCATTTTGGCATGCAATTATCTGGGCAAATGCACTCAGCTAGACTTACGTAAGCGCCTAAGTCGGCTCTGGCTACAACAGCATTAAGTTAGCTCTTGGCATGCGCCGCAAGCGTGATGCGAGCTCTCTTATTTGTATAGTCGACAACCTCCTTCTAATGTATGCAATTTTTTCCTATATAACTCTTTACTTTGTTATGAATTCAAGGACGGTTTGGTATATTTCATCTGTGGACCATGTTAAATAATTTATTATAATCACACCTCATCTTAAAAAAATTATAATACATTTTTCAATAGAACCCTTTGTTAAGAGTTTTTTACGGTAATGGCCTTAAACAAGGGTTGGTTGAATATCTATAATATAGTACAACACTTTTTTGCAATGAGAATACTCATTCTTATTTTTCCTTCCAGTGGCAAACTCTTGCAATTGCAACGAATCCTTCAACGAGGATTACCCTGAGGAGCAAGTCCTGCCCGTCTCGTTTGACATTCGCATCAAGGACCACGACAACCCCCAGGAATACCAACTACGCAGAGTGCACGGCACCAACGGCCAAATCTGCAAGTTTTCGTGCGACAAAATAAGCTTTACTTCGCAAGAGGTCTACCGAGGACATAAAGCAGACATGGTTGCTCAAGAATGTCTGGGCCACAAAATTCATGGCAGCAAGTCGCAGGTGTACATTGGGCCGTTTTGGGCATCCGTTCAAACCCGAGAAGAACCTAGGCACTGGGTTCTTTAAAATTTCTCGGTTAAAAACTGTTTCGATTCCTCAATCTTGTATCGAGTTGAATTTTGTACCCAAAGATCTCATTTTGTTGTTTACCACAGTGTATAATCAATGTATGCCATTACACATCATTTTTTCACACCTCATTGTTAACTATAAATGCCTTCATTGAGTTGTTGTTAATTCTAGTCCGACCGTTCGATTGAGATTCATTCCTAGGCTAAGACACTAACTTTTAAGTAGAACGGTTGCGAGATACGGTGAGATGTTCATTGTTTTGTTACACATAATTAATAGCCTTCGTTTTTCTTACCAAAATTTTGTTGAATTAATTAGATTATAGGAGTTGAAGTTAGGACTATGTAGAATTAAGATAATTTTGATCCTGAACGACTTACAATACAAATGACCGCGAGGAATCCCTTCAACGACTCACGATTTGCTAGTCGCCGATCGTCGTGACTCAGAACGTTTCCCCGATCACCCCGTGACTCAGAACGTTTGCTCGATCACCTCGTAACTCAGAACGTTTACCCGATCACCTCGTGACTCACAGAACGTTTGCTCAATCACCTCGTGACTAAGAACATTTGTCAAAATAATTTGTGTTCAACAAATGATTGAAGGCCTACAGCGCAAACTAAAATCTCGAGCTGCAGTTATGATGGTGTCGGATATCTCCTGCTCGCCATCTTGTTCGATGATCTGCGGATTTTACTTCATGAACGAGTATTATGTGTCACCGTGTACTTTAATTCATCAGTCATTGCGTATCCTGGCATGATTGACTATATTTATTTTATAAATAAAATAAATTTTTATTGTTTATTCATTTTCCAAATTTCAACACAACCCGACTACATCAAGATGAACCTTAAATTAAAAGTTTTGCTAAGTGACTTATTTAAACATAGATAAGTTTATAAATTGCATAAAAGGAAGAATAGAACGGTAACGGATGAGGACGTGGTATGGGGTTCTGAACATTTCTTGAGTCTTTTGAAATTGCTGCATTTGGTAACACCTGCTAAATTAAAAATGTTAGAACGGAATCAGAAAGTTATTCAGCGTCTGAAAATTGTTTAATCGAAAAAACTTGAAATTTGCTAAATGACAATTATAGTATGCAGAAAATGAAACTTTTCAAGAGTAAAATCGTTCTAGAACGTTTTTCTCAGTCCAGATCTTAGGCTGCAAAGAAAATTTGCATATTGTAGACGCCTAAGGAAACTGAAAAAAATATAGGAGTGATACGGTTGGAGTATCGTGAAGCTTGCGGCCGTTTCTTTTTCATCAAAACAGAATGGTACCCGATATAATTAATTATATGATGATATAGTTAAATGATTTGACACTCAAAATTTACGATTGAGAATATGAAAAATGTATTCCGGAAATTGGACTTACAACCATTAAATACTGACCTAAATTATGGATTTTAAATTAGATCAAACCACACTGAACTTCTTTCTCTTTGCAGCGTATCGTGGCCGTCAGCTTAAATCTGAGTGATTCATAATTATTCTCAGGAACACATGAGGGAGAATTTGTACACTAAATTATTAAGTACTACACTGTAATTGAAATAAATTTCATGTAGAAGACGAAAATAAGCAGACATGCCAGTACAGCAACGTGATGAACGACATCGTTGCATGCACGGACATGCGTATGGGCAACTAACAATAGAGGCCGCTAAAAAATGTTTTTTGAAAATAATTTAATAAAATGCATTGTCTAATAATTAGATCTATTTTAAACCTCAAAATATCTCCTCTTATTCTGAACCGTAACCGAATTTATACACAACATTTAGTTTCATTTTAAATGTTTTCAAAGGTAACTTACTTAATTTGAGTGTTGACTTACTTAAGTTAACAATCAAACTGGCGCTCAACTCAATTAAATTAACTACCATATTCTAAATAACAACCATAATCTTACAGCGATTATCAATGCTATCAACTATGTAAATTTGAGCTTCCATTCTCTCAAATTAATTTCAAGGTAATTTTTTCTATCAGAGAAATGTGTCTTATCAATCTATCAGGATGCTTTTCAAAGTTGTCACGCTGGCTGATTTTCATGTACAAATAAGTTATCGTCAGTTGTGCATGATCAAACACGACTGAAGAGTGACATGCAACTACACGATTCAAACTTTTCTTGTGTCACTTTCTCCACTATAGAATAAGAACTGATATTGAATCAGGAAAATATTAACCATTTGGAAAATTTAAATGTTTTTATGGTCAACGAGAAGTTAAGTATTAAGAATAATACGTACCCTAACTTATACGATTAAAATTAAACATGAGTATAGATAAAATATTTCGAGCTTGTTCATTAACCTGTTGAATAATTTGACGTTGAATATTAAATTTTATTTGAATCGTAATCTGAATTATCAAAGATTGAAACCGATTTGCACGTTAATCAAAATATATTATCCTTTGTGTCAAAGCATCACTGCATGCCAGCACCAGAGCGCAGCGAAAATTTTATTTTAATGCATTCTTTATGATTGACCGTGAAGTGACCGTAACTATATATTTGATTATTTTTTTCACGAAGTCCTAAAATAAATCTTAGTCTGCTAAATGAATTCCTTTCTGTAGTAAGTAATGAGCGCTCTAATATAATTGAATTTGATTCACCTAAGATACGGATACCTAGTCTAACGATCGTATTTATTGCGCCTGTCATGAACAATTGTATTGCTCTTAACTAAACCTACAGAGAGGAAAATGTTTGCCCAACTAAATGGCTCTCTGTCCACAAATGAAAATTCCCCTCCCAGCCTTTCATTTTGCTGAGGTTAAGATCTTCCCACTTTTATCCTACTTTTTCATTTTTTTATATATCCCTTTTTTATCCCACTATTCTATTCTATAGCATTGTTAATCTTCAAACGGCCATATTAGACATCAATCTTCGCTCTCATACTTCATTGCAATAAATTGCGTATTCTAATTAAAAAATCACGAATAAATGACGGAATTGGTATAAAATCCATCGGACATTGCCCAGTGAAAAAATCATCACAAAGTTAATTACAGAAGAAATGTTTCTCTGTAAAAATCTATCTTCATTTCTCTTTTTCGCAGTCGCTCCGCTGCCTGTAAAGGTGCCTGTAAAGGTGGCGCGCAGTAAGTTGCTGATTTGGGAATGAAATAAAAAAATTATGATCATTAGAAAAATTTATTTGATATTTGAATTATACTGAACAGGAATGAAATTTATAAATTACATGGTTTTAAATAGTATATCTGGCAAATGTCGACCTTCGCTTTCCACACACTGATGTTGCATACGTTTACGAAGTTTTCATGAACTCTAACAAGCATGTCCCCTGGTATTCTGCCAATTTCAGCTTCAATATTGTTCCTTAGGTCTTCCAAGGTGTTGGGGCGGTTGATATACACCTTGGACATAAAGTAACCACAAAGGAGAAAATCGCATGGGGCTAAATCTGGTGAGCGTGCTGGCCAGGTCACATCACCCCTCATAGAGATAAGCCGTCCAGGAAACATTTGCCTCAAACAATTCATTGTAACCCTCGCTGTGTGTGTAGTGGCACCATCCTGTTAGAACCATGTATCCTCTAATTCCAGAATCCGGTGAAGAGAACGTCTTGAAATGCCAGGAGCAAATAATTGCTTCCGAGCAGAGCGTTTCGGAGATTGCAGTAATGCTGCTCTAACTCTCTCGATGTTTTGAGGTGTTATAATCCTTTTCTCAAGTCCTCTTCGTAGACATGACCACAGATTCTCAATATCTCAGTTGTTTCAAAGCTTATTGCTGGTCGCAAACACGTACTCAACTCCCTGCGCCACATTCAGCGTTCTTAACAGCCCGGCCATCATGACGATTTTGACAAGAACTGTTGCTGTTTGCTGCTGGGATCGAACACACAACTCACTGCTCCAAGTTTGGTGCTCTGAACTTTTACCAACTCGACCATCCTGCAGTACTCGAGCCACTGGCGCTGGAGGCCACTATATATAGTGTCGGAAATGGCTATACGACCACCAATTTTTTCTGAATATTTTTTCTTGTATAAAAGATACTGGATTCTAATTATACGAGGCTAAACTACGTTTAAAAATGGTTCCAACGCTACACAAAAAAAATTAATTTTTTAAATATATAAGAAGAAATGATTAAATTTAGAAAAACTTAGGTGGAAATGGTTATTATAAGACCAAAATCGGCTTTTCTTCATTTTAGTATCTTATTGTAATTTTTTCACATTAAAAAGTACAGGAACTTAAAGAATATCCTGATTTTCGCCATTTAGGGTACTACTGGTGTACTTCTGGTGTAGTTCAGTGTTCTCATTTATATTTTTCGAAGTAAAAAAGGTGCCAATGGGAACTGCAGGACTCATAGAGGCCAAGAAGGCGCAGATTTTGGTCTTTGCGGAATGTAGTAGAAGCCAACGGGACATTGCAAAGGAAATAAAACGCTCAAAAACCATTGTACAAACATTTTTTGCTAATCCGGACGGCAACGCGGATCATAAATGTACCCTGGACCAACCCCAAAATTAATCGACTGGGACCTCTACTTCTATAAAATTGGCCCCTGGAGTTAATCCGTCAGATATTGCATGACTCGAAGAAATTCAAGTACATGACGCAGAAAAATGTCCCTATGCTTAAACAAAAACATATTAATAACCTACTTAAACTGGCTGATAAAAAATGTGCTTATCGGTGAGGGATTATCTTCAGTGATGAAAAAAAGTCCAATCTTGATAGTCCATATGGATGACAATGATATTGGCACCACCTGGGCAGTGAGCCAGAATTCTTTTCCAAGCCGCAATCTGGTGTTGGTTCGGTTATGGTTTCGGAGGCGTTCAGCCGAAAGGGAAAATGTACTCCAGCTATTTTACAAGGGAGACAAGATTCCGAGGCATACAAGCACAAGCTAATTCACCATCTTCTCCCGTCTGCCGATGAGAAACATGAGGGAACATATGTTTTACATCAAGACATTGCTTCGATTCTCACCTCGAAGTCAGCAAACATGTGGTTCCAAGAGCAGAATATTACTCTGTTGCCGTGGCCAGAGCTTAGTCCTGACCTCAACCCCATTGAAAATCTATGGCGCATCATGGCGAGAGATGTTTACCAAAATGAGCGCCAGTTCCAATCTGTGAGTGACCTGATCACGGCTACCCTTAGTTCCTGATCTAAAATTCCTGGCATGAATCGGGATTACTTGGTAAATCGCATGGAGAGAAGTTGCATTGAGGTAATTAAGGAGAAAGGAGGTGAGATTGCCTATTGAAACGAGTGTATGGGATCCAGAAACGGAAAAACCTTTCTTGGTCTTATAACCATTTCCACCTGGGTTTTTAAATTTCATCATTTTTCCTTGTATATTGAAAAATTATTTTTTTTTCGTACAGCGTTGGAACCGTTTTTAAATGTAATTAGAATCCAATATTTTTTTATGCGAGAAAAAACCGAGTGGTCGTATAGCGATTTCCGCCACTGTAGTTGTATCTGCATGGCTAGCACTAACCGCCTCTACAGTACTTATCGGGTTATTGCTGGTGTATATAGGTGATGACAAGCTATTTCAGGGTCGCGGTACCAAGTAAAGGCATCCTCATTGGCTGAGAATGAAAACAGCTAAGCTTTATGTTTCATTGTTTCATTCCCCACTGTTTAATTCTGTTTTTGGCCTTTGCCGACCGATTGGAAAGAAGATCAAGTAACACCATTGTTCAACAATTATTACTAAGTACTCACTGCAGTGAGTGACAGACAGCGCATTTTCTCGTAAACGAAAACGTATAATATGATCTCACGGACAGACGGACGGACAGACGGACATGACGAACACAATAGCGCCTTTTTTCCATCAAATAGAAAATGCGCTAAAAAGGTAACAAAAGTAGCCCCGGTAACTATCTCCCAGTCAGTGTGGCAAGTGTTATTCGTAAGGTAATGGAATCTGTTGCGAGGGATAGGATTGTCGTTCATTTGACTGTGCACCATCTGCTATCAGATTGTCAACATGGTTTTATTGCCGGTAGATCTTGCACCACTAGCCTCTTGTCTACATTGAACGATTGGACTCGCCTGTTGGACGAAAGGGAGCCAGTGGATGCAGTGTACTCGAAAAGACTTAGAAGTCACTCTCGAAAAGATCCGGTCAAATGACAAGTTTTTAGATCTCCTGTGAACAAGTCACAAAAAGTACAAGAAACGGCGACAGGCCACATCAGGCCTAATCTTCAGCGCCAACATCACTGTTATGTTATGTTATGTTATGTTATGTTATGTTATGTTATGTTATGTTATGTTATGTTATGTTATGTTATGTCCACTAACTACTGGATGGCAAATTGAGCTCCTATAAAAAACGAGAAGGTTAAAATGTGAAAAAATTATCAACACAGTATTATTAGCACTAAAACTGTGAATTTCATTTCGTCATTATTGGTTACGAATTGAGGGGGGGAAAGCGTGCTGAACTGGCGCCGGGATGGCGAGCGCACTTCTGTCCTACGTACAGGTCTTCAGGAGTAACTAGCGTTAGGCCTTATGATTGCTGATTAGGGTTTAAACACAAATATAGCTGGAAAAATCCAGATATAAACTAAAATGAGTTGGCAAATTTCGAAAATAGCAGACTAATCAAAAGAGAGAAATTGCTCGTGACTATCCTTTTCTTGGTAATCAAGAACTTTCTTTTCCGTTTTCCGCTTTTTGTTTCAGCAATATTTTTACCCGGATTTATCAAGTGAGGACACGGCCCACTTTTTCATTCTGTTTGGGTCAGTAACATAAATTTTGTAACTATACCTGCAATCTGCAAACAAGAAAATTCTACTTAAAATTTGTTGTGACAATGACTGAGGGAGCAAAAAGTACTGTATTGATCATTTGATGGTGGATATTTTAGACTTCTAGGAATCTAGTTGAGGTAAGGAGTAAGACTAAGGAATAGTGATAGGTACGGTACCTAGCACTTGCTAAAACAGTAAAACAAACATGCTGTCGCTGATAGACTCTAAATACTGATAGCATTAGTGAGAGTGTGAGACAGTGACAGACTGCTTGAGTTGATTGAGTTGTGAGTGTCTGAGTGAACTTGGTGGACTGAGTGCCGAGTGGACTGTGAAGTGAAGTGTTACCACTCAGGCTCTCAGCCAAAGTTCTGAAGTTTCTGATAGAAGCCAATTACAAATGAGACAAAAATGTTTATGGGGTAAATGCACCATATTCCAACATTGTGGGTAATTCCAACAGTGGCAGTGACTGCCACTGTTCCACTGTGTGGAACATGGTGCCAAACTGCCAATCCATAGGTTATTCAAAAGAACCTGTTCTTATGTCATTTTGAACCAATCAAGACTTCTTTATGGACCAATCGTAAAACACACCTTCACCGGCAAAAGCTTTCACACTTCTGAAGAAGGTGAGCTGACAGCTACACTGGCCGTGGGGCGTGGGTGGACCTAATTTGAATTTGAATGCATGCATCGATTCAAAATCCTATAGACTGTGATAGACATGGTGGCAGGGAATTATTGTGAGTACTTATTGGTCCACCGCCGTGCGTCGGTCTTAACCCTTTGCAAGGCCCCATGCCCTTGGCCCTTGGGCCCCTCTTGCTAGTTGTAATGGTCTAAACTCAACAGTTCGACCCCTGGCCCCATCCCCATGGTCTCATCACAACTCCCTTTAGAAATATGTGGAGTTTCGAAATTGATAGTAATAAATCAATAAATATTTGAACTGGGAAATTCCTTAGTTACTTACATTGGTTCCACAATGATATCAATGACGTAAAAAATTACAATGACATCGGTTAAGCCTCACTGCCTCAGAGCTGTCTCTTATACACATCTAGATGTGTATAAGAGACAGGTGCGCGGCAGCGCGACGTAGAATTGATGGCCGGGATTGCGCGAACACGTGCGCGAAGATAATCAATTTTCATTACATTGCGCCAACTGTGCACAGCAGTAGCTTAAAAAAAGTGAAAATGCGCAGGAAAATTCACCAAAAACATACATCATCCTGAGTGTGGGCAAAGCAGAGATTTTTTAGAATCAGTTCATTTTAAATTTCCTCATTTATTCAAGATCTAAACCAATTTCTTATGTATGATGATGCTGGTATCCGGACCATGATACTTTACTGGTCTACTTATAGGACTCAAAAATGAACTTGAGGGAGAGTCTAAAAAACTCTCTGCTTTGCCACTATGCATGATACTTTACTGGTCTACTTATAGGACTCAAAAATGAACTTGAGGGAGAGTCTAAAAAAACTCTCTGCTTTGTCACTATGGTCACTATACTTAGCAAATTGGAAAGCAGGACCCAAAAATCTGGAACGTCCAGCACACTTCTACTTTCAGTCCATCATCATCACTGATGAGTCTCTGCAAGATGCCACAGCTGTTTCATTGAAAAAACAGCGCTTGCATCATCACAGTAACAAGAATCCAATCAAAGCTTGAACGCGTCCAACCGCCAACGTAACAGTCACAAGAATCCAATCAACGCTTGAACGCATCCAACGTACTGTCACAGGGATCCAATAATTGCTAGAACGTGTGCAACGTCACAGCCACTGGAATTCAATCAGCAATAGAAAACTAGAAGGGACCACCTCAAATGCACACAATGTTAATGCACTGATGCTAACTTAATGCATAATGCTACAATTCTTATTTCAAGAGCCGCCAGAGCGTAATACAATAGTGTAGTTATGTCATTATTGATGGAAATCGCAAAGAATAACATTTTTGCTATGTACACTTGCTCACAAATACATGAAAAACTGCCTATGATTCAATCGACAAATACAAAACTGACCACTGATGCAATAAGCTGAGACATGGAAACACCTACTGTTACGATCAGGATTACCAACTTAACGAAAAACATAAACAAAGAAGGTAGCAGGCCGCAGGGACACCAACCATCAATATACTCATTTGAAAAAAAAAATGATAGATACAAATTCTTCTATATTATGAATTTATCAGTAACTGGCATTCAACAGAATGGTTTAATAACCTTCATAAATCGTAAATGTTATACATGCAGAATCAATCGTGTGCAACAGCCAAAGTGGCGGGAACGATGGATAGTGTTTACCATTTACTTGTTAGTTCTTGTTAAGCAATCGGTGTGTGAGGTAACTGAATTAACTGCAGATAAAGCTCCCAAACTTGGAGACAATAATTGAGTGAAAACTTTACTTGATATATTGTGAGCCTTCTAAAGTTTTAATAATGAAGAAATCACAAGGTTCACAGAATCTAAAGGTTTGAATGCTAAATTTTTGACTTTCAAGTACTCTATTGACTATTGAGTCTAGTCAGTCAACTGTGAAGTGTCATGTTGTTTGTTGTGCATTGCCTTTTCTTCGAGAAGTTTCTCCAACTGCCGATGAGTTTCTCCTCAATTTGAAAGCTGAGGTAACGAATAGGTGCCATAAATGTTTTTTTATATATAATTTGAAACTATTATGTTGGGAGTAAATAGTATTTCCTTCTGTAGATCCATCCCTCTTGCTCATCTGTGAGTGACGCGCGCAATTAACATTCTTGCATGGGACCTACTCTGTGTTGCCTGACTTAATGTTCATTCGATCATAGCTACCGTAACCGAAGCCAATTTCTGACGGCCTGCAAACCTGTTTCTAGTTGCCTGGAACGTTTATTTTTAAGGCGGAACGCTTTTTTTATGTGAACCACGAATTTTAGAATTCCAGCCTGTCCAACACTTCTCAACTTATTCCTTTATATTAAGCTTTGTCTTACTTCCACGCATGCGTAGATGGTTGAAATAGCAACGTCATACTATTGCTCACCACATTCCTGCAAAACACTAGGTCTGGCAGAAAAATCTTGAGATCTTCAGAGTGAAAGTCCAAGTAAACTAGTGAGAACATCGAAACACCTGTCAAAGATGATAGTTGACCTTGCTCTACCAAATAGTGATAAACTGTTTGTGTAGAAAGAATATTATGGTTTGAGACTTTTGAATAGTAAGTCTGTGAATATATTAGGACTTGTATTTGCTGATTTTAAATGGTTTATAAATTAATAGGGTAAATGCGGTATATTCCAACACTTTAGGGACGTAGCAAAATATGAATGGCTATAAAAAATACAGCAATCCCTTGATTAATGCGGTTAATAAATCCCCGAGTTTTACTGTGTTAAGCAAAATCGCGCTAATCAAACTTATGAATATATGGGAATAATTATAATGAATCCTCAAAAATAGCAAAGTTACATAATAATTTTTTTCCACTAAAATTCATCATAATTTTTTTCTAAATAATAGGGGAAATAAATAAAAGAAATGCGAATGAATTAACATTTATTTTTTACTGAAAAACGAATCCAATTTCAATTGCACAGTAGTATTAGATTTCTTTCTCTCCTTAGATTTAGATTTCTTCCCTTTTTGTCCATAATTATGACAGTAATTTATCAAGGAAAATTATGTAGTTTGATAAAAATGAGCAGTAGATATGGCAGCGATCTTGACCAGTTGAAGGCTAATGAGTAACTAGAGCACCAGCATGGCGCACTTACCGGCGAACGTTGCCGAACTCGACCATTCGAGTTATGAACGAGACAAGGCGCGGTTAAACC
>NW_025944519.1:395427-440531 GCF_000764305.2 Hyalella azteca
TTTGGTGCATTGTAGTAGAACTCTTCTAGTTACATATGCAAATGACAAATTTGAGGAAAGTGTCATAGTTTGCAAATGGGGGGGCGCCGCTCCATAATGGGGGAAATGTGACTACCTAATGGCAGCCCTGACGGGGTAAATATTGACTGGCTTGGAAATTAAGTTAAAATTACAATATATAAGACTCTGTAGAGTCTGAAACCTAAAGAAAAAACATAAATAGGCTGTCAAACATAAAATATGTTATATATGGTAATTTTATATTAACTTCCAAGCCGGTCTATGTTACCCCGTCAGGGCTGACATTAGATGGTCTAAGTTCCCCCATTTGGGGGTGGCATCCCCCATTTGCAAACTATGACACTTTCCTCCAATTTGTCATTTGCATAGCTAGCACTAGCAATAGACTGAATGTACATGAAGGGTAGGATACCTAGGATACCATTATCTGCGTGGCAAATGATTTACAGCATCTCTTTAGGTAAACAATTTAAGCAAATTCAAAGAGGCTAGTTTTGGCATATTCTGAGAAGCTGTCTATCTCTTTGCATGGGATGCTCTAAATTCATTGCCAATCTAATATGGAAACAAGGCCTATCTTGGCATATCCAAGTTGGTTTGTGGCACTCGCATAGGAATAAGCAAATTTTCAAGCAGTGACTGAATGTTCAGAGCCTTGATCAGGACTGGGTTTGAGTGATAAGAATCGTAAGAAGGTGTAAATGTCTCAAATTGCACAGGTATGGTTCCCTCTGCTGAATTTTTAGTTCTAGACCTAATTGATGCTACACCTTGGTATCAGGGCGCAGTGGAGTATTAATAGTCCACATAACTAAAGTTATCTGCTCAGATTAGGTCCTGAATGTGTCATAATCAAGTGCATTATGCTATATTATTTGTGTGCAAGTGAAGAAAGTGTTAATGCAATCCTTTCAGAGATGCCTTTATATTAATGGTGCTTTAATGTAGGTGAGACGAACTAGTCCCCTACTTAACAGCAAGTGGTCAATTCAAAACAAATTGATCTATGCCTAATATTGAAGAGAAAAATGAAACCTGGATAGTGGTTCTAATTACAATTGAGGTACAATTACTATATTAAGTACCTCATGCAGTGAGGAGTGCAAATTATAATAAAATGAAAGAAAAGATCTAAAATTGTAATACAATTTGAATAGAGGTAATGATGTGCTTCGTAGGTATAAAGGAGTCATAAGCTACTAAGGCCGTTACTATAAATTATATCAACGGTGTTGTAGTTAATGCATCCTGATGCATTATATTCACAGAAGCTGATTGTATTTATCTGTAAAGCCTTACTTAGCATTCTGACATGCATTAGTTCATTGCTCCGCTGTTACTTCCCATTAATTAAAAATAATGTAAAATATTTTGTGTTAAATTAGTAAACAATTTAAAAGGAGGTATAAACACAGTGATAACAATGAAATGTGTGCTGCAAAATAATCTTAACCACCCATGCCTTCCACAATGGTTTCAAAGGATAAAAGCATTAAACATTAAAAAATCTGTAAACTTGTGTCTTTAAAGTATGGTAATGGCCATATTTTGTTTCTTGTAAATTATAAAATCAAAATAATTCAACATTCAAAAACAGGCCAATTAGGAATTTTTTCTAATGTTGTTACTATGTTAATTGATGGTCTGCATCTGTTTTCCTTATGTTGACAGCCCTTTGGTTCAGGAATGATCAAATATGATTTTGGATAGAAAATTTAATGGAAAGATTCTCAGTTAAGAGGTATTATCCATCTCAAGTACAGGGTAAACCTGTTATTTTACCCAAGAAAACTAGTAATAACATTAATTTTCTTTTTGTTCATTTCCATTTTCCTTTTGATTTTCATGTTCATCAGCACACTCAGCAACTTTCTATGATAATACATCATGGGCAATGCTGTCAACAATTCTGTTCAACTGATGTCAAGAACATGCGTTGAATTTTTCCAGAAATTTCGTCTTCTTCTAAGAACTGTTGTTGCCATTAAAATACCTACAAAATGCACTTAAAAATTGAAAATTTATTTCTAAATGACTGAAGCCTTTATAAGAATTTATTTCTCACATCATAATTTCCTTTTTCGTTTGCAGATCCTGTGGCCATTTTACATTTACCTTCTATTGAAGAAGATTGAAGGTAACCATCATGTCCGGAATTTGCATGAAGATGAGATTGCCTGTCGCTGGAGCCTTTCACCTGTGGCGGCAAACAGCTGTAACATTGCCCATCGCCTTCAATGGGCCAACAGGAGTGAACTACATTTCATCTCATATAAACTCTCCATTCTTATCCAACCCAATGAAATTTCTTCCATCTCAAGATGCTTCTTTTTCAACTTCTGTTAGAAATCATTTGAAAGAGATTCAAAAAACAACAGAGGGTAACACTACCATTGTTGAAGGAAAGTATGTCGAGTCTCCTCATAGTGGTAAAGTTGTTTTCAAACCAAATGATGAAAAAGTTTGCCCATTGTGTGCCTTGAATCTCAACTTGAAGCACACTGATGTTCTTGTTTTGAGTCAATTTGTTCGTCCTAATGGACAACTTTTGCCTCGTCGCATAACAGGACTTTGCTGCGTTCAACAAACAAAACTTACAAAGCTTGTAACCATGTCGAAGAAAGCTGGTTTGATGCCCAACTTAGCACCAGCAAACAGTCATAAAGATCCAGCCAAGCGGCGGGGCTCAAAGAAACTGCACAGATTCTTTGATGAAGCCACCATTCGTGACACCACTCTGAGGAATGTTGCTAGATACAGGGAAATAAGATATACCAAGTAATTTTGTATTTTGTTGGGCTAATGTAATACTTGTAAATTGAATTTTGAAACCCCATCAATTCACAGACACTTAGGTTTGTTTATAGCTTCAAACTCATCATTATGTTGTATACTTCTCCTGCGTTCAAATTTTGACAACACATTCTTGTATTTGTATCATTAATATTAGGTTTTATTTTGAATTCTGTAAAGATACAGTTTCCAAAATGCAAATACCCTGTTAATTACTATGTTATTTTGATAAAAGCTCTTTCCGAACAGTCTGATGATGTAAGTTTTTCTGACGAATTAGCCTCAAACACAAATTTGAGGCTTTAATATACTGAATAATTGGATTTACCTCTTGTGCTTTTCCTTTCTCTATGTTAATTTTCGTATGAGACCATTACAGTATTCCGAGCCAATTAAATAATTGTTATTTTTTACAATGCAAACTTCTTGGATGCCCTCAGGGTGCCGTCGCTAGCTGGCAACGGTTAAGGGGCACGGCACGATCCCTTGGGCTACCCAGTGCAGTGATGATCCTGAATATTTAGAGCTTAATATTGATAAATTTGGCAGTGTTTATTTATTCTATCCATGGTCAGGCAAAATCGTGAGAAATGCTGTTAACGATTGGAACAAAACTGTATACCATGGATCGAATATTGGAGATTTGATCAAATAAGAACGACTTGGTTAGAGATGTATCAGATAAAATTTGCTACATGCCATGTTATCAATACTTGTTCATCAAATTTAAGTTCTTATTCTGGTTCCATTTTATTTTTTAAACGGCTTTCTATCGAAAATTAAGTTGCAGATTTCCCATTAAATCTTCTTGTCGTCTGTACTAAACCGAAGTGATTTCCAAGGAAATAATGGTTATGTGATGCTGGAATACATTCAGACGACTGGTGCCTTGATATACCTTAGGTTTGAGGCATGGAACAGGTAGACAAGATAATTCTCACATCTCTTGCTGCTATTGGCTGGTGAGTAACCTGTACAATTATTGAGTTGAGTTCAATTACTTCTCGCTTTATAAAAGTTGACTGAGTGCACTCACACTGGATTTTCTAGGTTTAAATGCTTTCCAAAAAAAAGCATTGAGTAACAATAATGAAAAATTACGAAAATTTTACACCAATGCCTGACTTTAGACTTGTTCCTTTACGGGAAATTTACAACAAGACTCTGGCCATAGTGACTTGGAGGAAGATGTGGAGTCGCTGTCGCAGCTTGGGATGGGCGCGGTGGTGGAGGGCGTCGTGGTGTGTCTGAAGGCGATCGACGCTAAGCAGTTTGCGTCGCTGTCCCACAAGCTGCCTCCCAACATCGCTCAGAGATTCAGAGCGGCCACGGCCATCGCCGATGCCGTTAAGGTCGGTTGAGCGTCATTGATATTTATTGCTACGTTTTCAGTGCATCGCATTGTAAGTATTTAGGTTGCGTGTAATCTTCAGTGCATTGCATTGTATGTATTTAGGTAGTTTGTAAATGCTTAGTGAGTTCCTAACCTTTTGATATTCGGAGATATTGAAGTTACTAGGGACGCACTCCGACAAAAAGAAAAACAAGCCGTCTTCGTCCCTGCATTATTCAGCCAAGTGATCATATAGGTCCATCCATTAGCCACAGTGAGAACAAGGTTTCTTAGTAATCTTTATTTACAAGTATAAACACCGGGAACTAATGACTTGATATGACTATAACTGGTATGTTCTCTTTAATCAAGACTATTACTGAGACTCCTGAAATAAATAAACAAACAAGAATAAATATCTAGCAAAGAATCGACATGTACATAAATATTGATCATAATAAGAAGCACGAAATTTGAGCATTAAAATTGACACAAATATTTACACAAATTGCACGCATGACAAACGATAGTAATCCTAGCATCCACTGTTTCCACTGTTCCTATTTACACGAGACGTACCTTACACATCGACGGCAACCACAAGACTAAACTAGGTTCCGCTATTCGGTTAAGGTCACGTCAAACTCTCTCTAAAACAAAATGAAAAATATATATCCTATCCAATCCCTTACAAAGTGATGTGAATAGTTACATCGGAGATGTATGCTGTAAATCTCATCCCATTACCCAATTTTTCCGAGTATAATATAGACATTCAAAATCGTTGTAAGTGATGTGGAAGCAGACAAAGTAGGATATGGATTAGAATCATCTTCTGTCTCCTATGTTTTTAGCTAATCATTAATTTGAAGAGACATTTAGCTAAACATTCTGCCAACCTGACACAACCAAAGCAATGCTGCTTTAATGCGCGAGGTCACTTGTATTTACTAAGCCAGAAGACGCACTTTCCCCTCTGAAGTGTGCTTACCACCCAGGCTTTAGGCTACACCGGGGACCTTGGCTACCAGTCGCTGCTCTACCCCAACGAAGTTGACGTCCGGCGCTTCTTCTCATTTCTCCTGGAGCGTCTCCCTAAAGAAGACATCGAGGTTCAGCGGGAAGACCTCTGTAGGTTTATAGATTTTTGATCAGATTAAATTCGTGTTAAGAAAAATGATAAGGCTCATAAAATTCTCCCTATTTTTTCCAGCTAATGATGTTACTAACTTCCTCATTACTCTAAAATTTCATAAATAATATCACTTACATCCTCGATAGTGCTCTACAAATTCATAAATAATATTTACAAACTTTTTAGTACTCTAAAACTTCATGAATAATATTTACTAACTTCCTCGTAATTTTTGCAGGAGCAACAAAAATGTCCTCATGACACGAAAGTCATATTTTTTCTAATTAATAAGCTATGAGCGAAGTCATAAATTAACTAAAATCAGGAATATTTGAATTAATTATAAATGTGATGAGTGTGAAGATATTCTCCGTCTTTTTTCAAGCCCCAGCCGGAGTGCTGCTCGCTAGAGCTCAGCAGCACCTGCGGCAGGCGTTGTCACGACCCTGGCTGCCCCCACACTGCCGCCACGCTCTCCTCAAACGGCGGGACAAACTAGTAGGTTTTTAGCGAAGTTTTGTCTTGTTGCAATTAGACGCAAGCATAACCGCGTTTATGGATGTAGTCGTAATTTGAGTGATTTTGATAGTGATCACACGAAGAAAACACCTTTGTCTCTGGCTGTAGCAAGTTTTCCTAATAAAAATACCAATAAAAGCGGTACCGGTATGCTTGAGCTTATTTCCTAAGATTTTTCAATGTTAAATTGCGCCAAAATTTCTGAGTGATATCATCACACAGCGATCAACTGGCTACCATTTTAGCCACGCTGAGGTTATGATTAATTTGTGTTCAGTGAAATGACGTTGTTTTAAATCGTATGTAGTTTGTGGTAACTGAATTAAGAATGAAATTTCATGTTTAGTTATTCTGTTAAATAAAAAATATAACTCAGTACTCACTGCAGTGAGTGACAGAGAGCGCATTTTTTCGTCGACGAAAACGTGGTCACGGACGGAGGGACGGACGGACGGACGTGACGAGCACAATAGCGCCTTTTTTACACAAATGAGAAAATGCGCTAAATAATCAGTTGCAGTCGTCCCCCAGAAATTTCATCACTCTTAATAATTAATTTATCATAAATAGCTAGGAACGAAATATAGAAAGAAAATCGTTTTTTTTTTTCTCGCATTGTGGGAAAAATGTCCGGGTACGATTTTACTGCCTTGAACGTCTTCATCTTGTTATATTTGAGCAGAATGGCAACTTACTGATGCCCCTTGGTGAAACTCGTCATTTACGGACGTTTACGTCTCGCTCAACGCTGCCCCTTGGCCTATCGCCCCAACCTGCCTCCCGTAAGCTCCTGTCCACGGAAGAGTGTACATTATCTCGCCCTGCTTGTTTAAAGCGCGTCTTGCGAGATGACTCGGGTCAGGTTGACAGCCGTCTTCTCCTCTGCAGCATCTTGGCAAGTCATGCCCGGCAGCTGCAGTGTGGGGCACTGCCTGTGCGTTCGAGTGCTAAGCTGACCACTAATTTGGACCCGTTATTGCACGTGATATCGCCATCTACCGACAGCCTCGTGACGCCGCTCTCTCCGCTGTCTCCTATGATGAACCTTTCATTGGATGAGCCGCCCCCTCAAGAGCAGCAGCAAAGTCTCGAGGAGCTGCGCGCCGAAATTGCTCAGCTCGAAGAGTCTGAACGACAGCAGTTGAGTGTCATTCATCAAGCTGCTCTTCAGAACGAGAAAGTAAGTTCATTTATTTTCCAATAATGATTATAGATACCGGGTACGTTTGTTGATGAGCTTGAATAAGCCTTATGAAAAACTTTTTAGCCTCCATAGAAAAATTCATACTACGCCTTAGGTGAAGTTGATTTGTTTTTATCTTGTTACATTCATGGAAATAATCTCCAGTAATAACCTGACCATTGCAATTACCTATTCAGTTGTCGGCGGAGCTGGAGGTCGTAAAGGAGAGCGAGCGTGAGGTGCGGGAGTCCCTCGAGTCTGCTGAAGTTTCCCTCAGTCTGTTGGCGAGCTACGAGCAGAGTCGGGCTCGGCTCGAGTCGGTCATTGCTGCAGCACCAGCACGAGCAGAAAAGCTCAGAGAGCAGTTCGAGCAGCATTGTGCTCCGCTCAAGGAGCAGATAGAGATAGTCAAAAATAGTGTCACTACTCAACAGGTCCGAGCAACTTGGTCATGTCAATCAATTGATCTTTTAAATGTACCCATATTTATTCATTACTACATATATGTGTGTTCAAATCCGGATTGTTCAAGAATGTTATAGTTGGCGTAGGATTTATCCCTATTGCATCCCCTCTTTCGATTGCTCAGTTAAGTATTCTAATATAAGAAGTGTATGAATACGTGACTGCCGGTAATTTTATGCTTTAAACGTGATAGTGACTAGAATATTTTTGTTTTTAATATTATCGATACTGTGTAAATATTTTAGTTTTAAGCTCATTTTCCATTTTAACCTCGTGCATTCCTAAAATCATTCAAAAGAGAGCCTTTTGGAATACATGAATATAATTGTAATTGTTCTTTATAGTTCCTTCGAGGCTCGAGCTGATTATCCAGTTTCGTAATACTCCTGTTCAATCATGCAACATGAGCTTATCTTCTGTAACAGGCAGAATTTGAGGCCCTCACTTCCGAGATTGAGAAGCTGCGCTCTGAACGTCAGGACTTCTTGCAAGACATCCCCGTCATCGAGGCACAGGCTGAAACGATTGAAAAGAAAATTCAGGGCAGAGGCCAGGCTATTAGCAGGTTAGTGTTATATCTTGATTGGTTTTCAAGTAAAAATTCTTAATGACTAAGGAACTCATATATTGACCAATTATCATGAAATAAACAATGTTAGCGACGACAGGTGTGTGTGTGTGTGTGTAGTTTGCCTTCCTCACCCACGCGACCAGAAGCTTAAATGATTAATATTGATAGCATAACCTTTACGTAGTGCAATGGCGATTCGTCCTGAAAGACAACCAAATTTAATAATAAGGATATGACATTTGAGGGAACGGTGATACGGTATGCCAATCTTGGATGCGAATTTAGTCCCACCAGACCGTTATTAAACTCAGCCTTAGAAATGGTCACCCAAAAACCAAACTTTACTTCGAAATTTTGCAGGTCGGTGTACACGAAACAAATCCTGGACATAACGGCGAAAGTTCACAAGCAGCGACATGTGACGGAGGAAGTACTGCAAAATATCAGAAAACTACAAAAAGAAATTAATTCGCTTGAGGGTAAAATTGATCGAAGTTTTGCAGTGGTTGAAGAACTGTCGTACCAGGTGAGATGAAATGTTACGACCTGCTGAACAGGCGAAGAGAACGACGAGTTGTAACATCATCATAAGTTGTTTCATAGAAAATGATTTCATTAGAAACCTTCACATTGATGTTTTAAATACATGTATTTATCTGGTAAATCTCCCTCCAGGGTCTTAAATTGAAATTTATGTTAACCTGGTCAAGTGCAAAAGCATGTACATTTGGGGAAATTTAGCTTAACGTTATGAACCGTACTATATTAATGACTCCACGCTGCACCTATAAATGATTTGCCCAGGCGTCCTGGATGACTGGAGGCACGGGACTGTACCGCACCGTCATAGCTATGCACGACGCCTGCAACGAGATCGTTGACGTCCTAAGGGAGACTGGAGTGATCAAGCGCAAGACTGCTGATCTTCGCGAACAAGTAAATGGCAGAAATAATTTCTTTAACGCAATATTCTTAAGCAATAAAAAAGGTTAGATAAAAAGTTAGTCTGCAATGTCAACTCTCCTTTTAGCCACTGATGAATGTTATGGGATTTAAATGTTCAGATGAACTGTAATACTATTTATTTGGTCGTGGTAAAGTGACGCAAGTTTTTCATGCATGTTGGTGAAATGATGAAAGTGGAAGAATGTGTAAAAAGATAATGTTCGTTGGCTAATGCCGATTTTTAATTTGATATTTTTCTCAGTTCAATACTACCGGGTTGTGATGAGATTTGTGATAGAAGGTTTTCATGTTGGAGGCATCTATCCCGACCGATATTGATTTAACCTGCTATTATAGCATATATATCATGTTGGACACCATGATGTATAAATTTATACATGTTTAGTCGTGAATTATGTTTTAAGTGCTGAATGGTAATTTGTGTCCGATAATCATGTAATTTATGAATAAAGCCAGCCCTTGTTACTCAGGTCGCGCAGGAGCAACGTAAAGATATTGCCGAGGCGCTATCTCGGCTGAAGAACGATTTGTCAGCGGTAAAGCAAGAAAACGAACTTCTAAAGAGTCGCATTGCCAGCAATGCGACTTAATTATCTACTCCCTAATCTAGTATTGTTTTTATATTATTACATTTTTGGTGTATGTATTTATATTTATTTTGATCGTTATAGCGATGATTTTATTAAATGTGTTGAATCATATTTTTATCGTAAATAATTTCTGTTAAATCGCATTTAACAAAAGCTAGAAAGGTGTACTAATAGAACATAAAGGAATGTGCTGATGCATATTTTGCACACAACTGGTCAGGGCGATGCGGCAATAACTGAGCGCCGCTGAGGGCAATTTATAGGGTTTGAAAAAAAGCTGAAACTGTTACCGTTGATCATGACGACCAAAAGTAAGATGTCCATACAAAGCAAAGACGGTTCTAACCGGCATCCGACGCCTCTTATTTGGCATCTCGGAGTGGATGTCGACTTGTTCGTGGTTATGTGCTTTTAACAATGCTGAAGTCAGTTGAATGTAGCCCTCGTATGCAAAGATGCTATCTGTTCTATCGTCAACATAGCTAGGCTTATTGACGCTTCACAGCACGGAAAAAGTTGATATTGAAGTGTCTGAGCTAAATATCAGCTGTCGTTCTAGAATCTAGTACATATGCCACAATCTGTGGTTGTGCAATATTCGCAATAATCAAGTTGAAGACTATGCATTCTATTGTTTATATTTGTTTTGATGATCACTGCTTTATCTGGGAAGTTTATTGCTAGTCTAACGCATGTAGCATCGCTCTTCAAAAAAATCTGACATTCACACCTAGGTATGAATTGTCCTAAAATGTTGGAACATAGTAGTTCTGCGATAGTTATGGGCGAGGCTGCCAGGCGATGTTTCCTAACAAAAAAAAAAAACAATTTAATTGCCTCTCCGCCAACTTCGCTTCAGCTTCTTTACACCACGCGCATACCTCCAACTTGGGAACGTGCGCAAGAGCAACTAGGAAGGGTGAGGGTATGGGATTTTATCTTATTTTTACCGCATTTTCTCATTTATGGAAAAAAATGCGCTATTGTGCTCGCCGTAATTAACCAGTTTCAGCTTCGCTGATAAGATTCATTCGGTGATTTAGCTGTGGAATTGGGGCGAGTGTGGATTTTGTTCCTGAAAAGTTGTTCTAAGAGTGTTGAATCCTGATTCTCGTATCATTCGCATCTATCTGGGTAGACTTTACGCATTTACTCGACACAAGCATCGCAAGGACTTGGGGTTCTCGTAGCGTTGGCAGCTCAGCATTTTGGACCTTTGATAGTTGGGTTGCTTAGGCAAGGTATTCAGAGGGGTGGCGTATCGGCTACTTACCGTTCGCCTACTTTCTCCATAGCTAATGTAGTTATTATTGTAAAATCATAGAAGCATTCGAAGCGGGAACATTTGGCCCCTTGACCGCCCGGGTGATAAGTAATAGTGCAACGCATGTTTCCGCAGGACGGAATATTGTCGGGGTCAGAACCCAGCTCAGGTCAGAGTGTCCGACTGCCGCGCCGACTCAAGTGTCTGACTTGGCCATAGCATTACGAATAGATGCAACCACACCTAGGAGACAGCGTAGACCCGACTATGGTCTGCGCAAGACCGAAGCAAGAGAGAGATTACTTTAGACGCAAGAAAGAGACTAGTATTCTATCAAAGCATAGAGACTACTTTAGAGATCACACCAGTCTAGGGCTAGTTTCCAGGGACCAACCACACTTGGAGGCGCACAACACACTTGGTGAGGACATCAAAGCCTATGGGATAGTTGCCAGTAATTTCAGTTTGTGGAGAATCGGATCAGGATTGTTCGGGTAAGGCGAGACCTGGAGTGATGATCTACATTCACGAGAGCCGTTGATTTAGCCGTTCATCAACAAGCGCCAGCTTAAAGCCTCGTAACGGTACAAATCATGAGTGATCCAGAACATTTAGTTTCCATTTGATTTTTTTTTAACATTACAGCCACAGACGGCTGCCTATACTGGAGTACGGCATGTTAGACCTCGTACATCGAAGGTTAGATCATCCTTCATAGAATTAGATTGTTGTTACTCATTTCATACTTGGTGCCCACTTGACTAAACTGCGGCAGTGGGGTGGCGGCTAAATCAGCACATATGCAAGGGTGAAGGGTGCCCCCGCGGTCACGGTGGCGGTCTCCTCATTCTGATTCGCCACGACGTCTCGTTCACCGGGCAAGACATCTCTCCCCTCCTGCATGGCGACACCACCATGGAGGCTTTGGCAATCTCCATTCCTGTCAATGGTTCCCCTCTCCGCATCATTAATGTTTATATCCCACCGGCCTCCTCCTGCCCCGCGGGATATTCCCCGGAACTGTCGGACATAGTCTCCTTACCGGGTGACTGTCTGATAGTTGGCGACTTTAACGCCCATCACCCTTCCTGGTTCTCCCACACGGACGACCAAAGAGCCGCAGCGCGTGGAGCCGCAGTCGACGATATCGTTGCCAATTCTTCCCTCGCCTTCCTCAACGAAGATTCCCATACCCGCCGCCCCTCACACGGCCCACCCTCCTCGCCGGACCTCGCAATCATCAGCGATCACCTTCTACTCGACACCTCCTGGACCCCTCAAGTTGCCCTGAACTCGGACCACCTGCCCATTCTGATTCACCTCCCTTCCTCCGTCGACTCTTCGACCCCCCGAGCTGCCCGCTCTTACGTCAACTTCAAAAAAACTGACTGGCCCACCTACACGGCAGCCACTGAAGCGGCTCTCCAGACGGTCCCTCCCCCCACCTCGTGTGGCGGCGAGTCGACCTTGAGGGAAATCCTGATCGCTGCAGCCAGACAGCATATCCCTGCCGGCTTCGCAAGGACTTCTCCCCCTCGGTCAACCCTGGCACCCGGTTGCTCATTGAGCAACGGGATGACATCAGGGCACGTGATCCAACAGACCCCCGGCTCCCAGATCTTAACTTGGAAATTAGTATTTCCATTCAGGCCCACGCCAGAGACAAATGGCGAACACACCTTGCGTCGTGCTGCAGGCGCACGAACCAGTCCAAGCACTGGAATCTCCTACGCTCCCTAGCAGGAAAGCGTAACCGTCCTCCCCCCAATCAGCCAATCCAATTTGNACGGAGAAGCCAAGCGGTCTCTCCGCAGGGAGATCACCTCCCGCGTGGCGGCGACTGCCGCCATAAACGCTGTCCTTGCTGCCCCGCCGCCGCCGATTGCTTCAGCGGAGACCTCACTTCCTCGCCCCTACCGTTCAGCTTTATCCCAGCTCCGCTCGGGATACTGCAGCTCCCTGGCGTCCTATTCCGCCAGGATCGGACGCTCCCCTAGCTCCGCCTGCCCGGAATGCGGGGACCCCCTGCAATCCGTTCAGCACCTCTTCGTCTGCCCCGCCTTCCCGTCTCCTCACTGTGGGACAGCCTCGTGGAGGTAGCGGCTTTCCTGACCACCCTCCCTGCCTTCGCCCACCTCCCTCCTCTTCCGGTTCCAGCCCCCCGCCCGCCACCAGAGCCTCCCCCCGGCGTGCGTGACGGTCGCAACCAACAACAACAACAAGCGTGCATAGCAGTACATGGACTGGCATCCGCACTGATTCGATGCGTTCAGTGAATCTTCATTTGGAATTGTAGGGGCAATTACGGTACCCGATCGTTCTCGTGCGCGCCAATGTCGCTGCGTCCTTGTCTTGAGAAGTAGACCGATAATGGATTTGCTTTTAATTAAAAATTTGCAACTTTTGCAAGAAATGTCCCATTCGCAACCTCAGTTTTCTGGATTACTTTGCAAGTCAAGGTCAACTGCATTACATAAATACCGCAGTGTTGGACTTCGTTAGTTGTCAATGCGAAAAACCTCGTTTGTGAATATTAGTCCAGAATACTCAACGTTAAATTTATATGCGAAAGCTCGTATGCACTTGTTTATGCAATGGTTTTGGCTTCGACTTTCTTGGCACACGCGAATTCATCAGATCGCCGGTTTCTACGACTATCTAAGACTGGAAAATCGCGCGGCACCCAAGTTGAAAGCTAACCTCTGTCTGCTTAGGGGTCCCTCAGCTAATGCTCGCCGTTTATGTCGATTGGAGCCGGCAGGTCGGGTCCAAGTATCCCCTGGTGTCTTTCCGAGGCACGGTCATTACGAACTTCCGCACGTGGTATATTCAGGCCCTCACAAGAAAACTAGTTTACCACTACAGTTCGTCTGGACCCTCCACCCGATCCCTTCCGTTTTGAAGGAATCTAAGCCCCCCTCCCTCTCGACAAGTGACAGATGGAACTTGTGGGAGGTGATAATGGCTAAAAAGGATAAGAATGAAACGCCAACAACTTGCGTACTTCAACCAACTCTCTATCTTTCTTTTTTTTTTTAGTGGTTTGTATATTCTTTTCATTTGCATTTTTTTATCCTCCATATTTCCTTTCATCAAACCACATTTTTTCAGAGGCAATTTTTTTTATGTCCTCTTATTTTTTCGAAAAACATTTTAACAAAGCCAGTGGGAAGATTTATATGAATCTTCCCAGCTAAGATCTATGGAACTAATCTGCAACCATCATTACTTCGTCGTATTCAACTATTCCAGTGGGCTCACACACACAGAAACGAGAATACATTATTCTGTGCAATGATGTGTTTCTGAAACTATTGAAAGATGTATAAGTTGAAGCATGGCATTATATGCAAATAGCAGCATTAGACAAAAGTATTGATCCCATTTAAATATTTCTTGAACAAATTGTCGATTTCTACTCTTAAACACTAGGATAAATTCGAGACTTATCATTAATTCAGGTTAACAATCTAAGATGACTGACAGAACATATAAGAGAACGGGAAATAATGAACTTGCGTTGTGTTCGACAGCAACACAAACTTTGATGATCATCCACTTCCTTCTTATTTAATAGTCCAATTATACTTATTCAATTCAGATGAACCTACAACTAAACTTCCTTACAATCAAATCTTTCACACCAGACTGTTGATACGCTAGAAAAATCTAGAAATTCAAGAAAAATCAATTTTCTTAAATCGGATGTCTATAGACAAAAACACTAATGAATGAAATTCGAAGCAAACCAAATAGCGTTCCCTAGTAACTGATATATTCAACTGTAGGAACGTGTAACACAAGCCTTCTAAAAAAAAAACATTACGACGAATCGTAAATATTGACGTATAATGTTAGCGAGAATTCAGCTTTTAGTGAATATACAATAGGAAGGAGTAATTTACACACAAATCGCTCGGTGGACCGATCGGACATGTCGGTCTTCCATTCTTGAGAAAACTGTACACAGCAGAATCATGAAAAAATTAGAAAAATTATCTTTTCAGGCCTAGAACCTAAACTTGCTACATCAATGGATACGAAAAAGAATTAGGGATTCTCGTATGTACAAAAATTTTAAATCGCGACCATTTTTTTGTACTTGAGGCCGACTCAAAACTTCAAAAGTTGATGCTAGAATAAAAACTGAAATCTTGAAAAATCGTCACTACAAATTAAACATCTACCAAAGGAGGTGCAATCAGCGATAGGTGGAGTTGATGATATCAAGAACTTATAGACCAAAAATAAACTTTAAAATAATAACCAAACAGAATAAACGTGTATCCTAGCACTAGGGCAGTTTTAGTGCCTCGGCGATCACAGGCGACGTGGCTCAGCGCTTCCAGGAGCTGTCTTCGCGCTCGTCATCCTCATCGTCACAGTCGATGACTTCTTCGTCGCCTTCCAGGAGCAGCTCGTCGTGCAATACAAGCGAGGACTCGCTCAACAGTCTGTGCTTAACTGGTTTCGACTTCTGCAATGCAAGAAGATGAAGAATCTTATAAAAAAATCGATACAAAGTGATGCGTTGTGATAATTAATTGATAAATCGTATACGCCTTTATGGAACTATGATAGTTTCCCAGTTAAACAAATGCACATGTTTTATATCGAAGATATTTTGCAAATAAAAAATTAAATAAGGTTGGATTATTTTTAATTAAAGTCCTTTCAAGTCACACCTGGAGTGAATCTGTAATGCTGTTTCACTAACCTTCTCTATCTCCACTTCCTCCTTCAATGCTCGAGGATCCACGATTGAGACTTCGGCATCCTGCGGCTCCTGTTTTTCCATCTTGCTTGTTGTGCGAGTAACATCTTTCGAGCCATCAACCAAAACTGGTCGTGGAGCACGTGGCTTGACCTCGGGTACCGCTGTCTTGTGTTCGAAAATGTTGTCATCGTCATCATCATCTTCTTCTTGCAGTCGCATGGACGCAGGGTCGAATTGTCTGTCCTGGTACTGCTGAGTGGAAGGCACGGGTGGCAGCGCGGACGCCTTGTGCTCGCTAACCCACGTGAGCGTCATAAGACGGTCACCCATCATGCGGCCTTCACTGAAGGCTTTCTCAGCGTGACGTCTAGTCGAGTACTCCACCGTCACTGACGGCGTCAAACCATCCCACAGAAAACTGATCACATTTCCCAGGCTCTGTAAGAACATTTGTGGGTCGTCAAGTATGGTAACAATGAATAATTTCAGTGAACGATCTATGACGAAAATATGCTCCGGAAGAAAAAAAAATGTAAATAAAACAAAATTTCATAAATCATCAATTCCATCATTACATCCTACTGCCTTAAAAACAGCTATGCAAATTAAAATGAAATAATTAATGAAGAATCAAAATGAAAATCAAATTAATTATAAAATGATTTCGCTTATTGCAAGTTAGCAATTTATTGTCATACAGCAAAGTGCGTAAGAACTGCGTCTTTGTCTTCAGGCTCAAAGCCACTAGCGTGGAGCTTGCACGAGGTCTTTTCAGTGGGCGGGAGGTAAGCAGCAGCGGCAGCAGCCGCTGAAGGAAGCGCTTTGCGGCCACGACCTTGGACAGCAACACCGCGGGTCCCCCGCATAGCAACCGAGTGGCCGCGCCTGAAAAAAAAACCGTAGAAAATTATTGCTGCGTTAACGAGGGAAAAAAATTCAAGTTTAATTATCGCTTATTCTGAAAATTAGAAGGAACACTGCATCTTACCCTCTCATTGAAGTGAGTTGCCTGGCGTTTGCTTTGAGCTGCGCCAGTTTAGTCTTAAGCTGCTTCAGCTCCTCAGCGCTGCTGATTGCCTTTACTACCGCGTCACCGGCCTTGCCGTTCTTTGCTTCTGTTCCTGCTACAGCGTACACGTCCATCTCGGTGTCCAGGATCTTCTTCGTGAGCTACACAGCAAGTGGGAGGAGGAGATGGGCGTCATTTTGGCAAATGAATAAATAACAACCAAATGTTTTTAACTAGGATTTTCTCAAAAACTGTGTTAAAAACTCAGAATGTTAATCACTAGATGCAATAGGAAGCACTTGCACAGGACGTACTTTTTTGATACAAATATTTCTTCTCATTGAAGTTTTTAGTTTTCGGCACTCAAAGGCAACATACTATGTATAAACGCACTAGAAAAAGACGGGTTCCACATCCTTGTCGCGAATTCCTCGCTCACGGACTTCGCCGCCCTGTGACTTCGCATATCAAACTAAATGCTGTAATTTCCTTTAATAAATGCCTTTTACTTTCCAGAAAAAGGTCTAGAAAATTATGCATCGATTATTTGAATCATATTGATAGAGCATTATAAGATAACTTACTTCAGTGGAGCCCTTAGCAACGACCTGCGCAGCATCGTTTGCGCCTGGCACAGCAGGAGCAACCTTTGAACCGACAGGTGTTTCAGTAGTTGCTGTAGGAGCAGTTGGCTGAGGCAAGACGGTAGCAGGTCTGGATTTCAAATTAAAAGCGTGGATCTTGTTTGAAGGGAACGAAGCTTTGAGATTCTGTTTTGTTGTCTCAATGCTTGACTGCAGAGTCTTAATTGCGTTGAGCATCTCCAGTCGCTCAGCTTTTGTTGCCGTTGTGCGGCTACTCTCCATCTTACTTAGTAGCAGCTGTATATAAAAAACGTAGCTGACATGAGACCAGAATTTTACGATAATCTAGAGCTGTGGTAATGCTATTATTTTCGACTTGCGTCGATACAACATAAATGATTGGTAATGAACGAGCTGTAATGAATATGAATCACTCTAAATACACACAAGTTCTTTCTATTCTCCATCACGGCATAGCGGGCATACACAGGCCGAATGTGCTTGCCAAAAAATAGTTCAAAATTATGACCTTGAATAATAATGGTCCAGCAATTATTCAGAATAAATTAGATGGCTATTTAGTCATCCTCGAACATTGCTTGGTAGAGTCAGCCTAACAAGAACATAAAATTATCTTTGGTGAACTTGAGAATCATTTTTCTAACCCCAACCAGGAGAAACGTCAGAGAAACCTACTTTACCTTCAATTGCTGCAGTTGTTTGTCTAGTAGCTGCTGCGTGCGCTCTCGTACTTCATCCTTAAGCTTAGCAGCGTCAGCCTTCCTCTTCTCCTCCTGCTGCCTGCGAGCTACTTCTTCCGCGAGTTGTTGCTGCTGCTGCATGATCAACTGCACCGAAAATATCGTACCATAAACAGCATGAAAAGAATTTGCGACACGAGTTAAATGGAGAGAGTGCCAACAGTGAGACAGAGATAGAATTGAAAAGTTTTCTTAGCAAAGACTATTATCCTGCATTATGCAGCATAGCATTATTTTTCCAATACCTATTTTTTCATAGAAGTAAATTGTGATGCAGTTTGTAGAAAACACGAGGTCAGACTTATCACAGAAATTATAGAGCTGTTAACCGTCAGATTTGTGTAATATTTTTACCTCAAAATTGTGATTTTTCCTAATTAATTCATTGGACAAGTAGAATAGGAATAACTGTGAAATCAAAAAATTACGAATGAGAAATTTGAACGACAGCGTGACGATATGTTCAGCACTGAAAGGGTTCCTCGTTCAGCGACGTTCAAAGGACTTTGGTTAGTCATTAATACACACGCATCCATTATGTCTGAAATTTTTATAATTTAAAATGTGGCGAAAATATTCAGAAGTAATTTTTTGTGACTTGATATATATGAAAAAATTACTTCTATTTGCTGTTGTTTGATCTCTTGTGCCGTGAGCTTGGGAGGCGCGGGTTTAGCTAAGGCGCTGCCTTCAGTGGCTGTTGACGAGTCGGGCAAGGCAGTCGCACTCTCCGTCTCGGCAGTGCTGCCTAACGCCGGGCCTATCATACCTCCTTCAGTCTAAGCGTAAAATGAACAATTTATTTTAATTATTAGATTTTGTTCATATTCTTGGCTAGGTGGTATATTGCAATATCAAACCTAGTAAACCAGTAACAGGTGTGAATACAAAAACGCGTACATGATCGACTATCTTTGTCAATGAGAGCACAAAAAGATTCCTTATTACTAAGTTTATTTCCAACCAAAAAACACGCATGTTATCTAAACCCGTACAACACCAGACAAGATGGCTGCCATGTAAAACAAGCCTTCAGTAGCACTTGCCTCGACATTGACAGCAGAACGAACATTATTCTTGGATTTATTGCAGTGCCGTACAGCAGTACCTCTCTCACCCTAAAGAGAGAACAGCAAACCATGTTAGTGGAGGTTATAGTTGATGTAGAGGGCACATTGACCACTGCAGCTGATTTCTACGAGTAATGGATGAAAAAAAATATGACTCAGTACTCACTGCAGTGAGTGACAGAGAGCGCACTTTCTCGTCGACGAAAACGTGAAGTCATGGACGGACAGACGGACATGGCGAGCACAATAGTGCATTTTTCCATGAATGAGAAATGCGCTACAAAGAACTTATCACATCAGTTTAGTAAAAATAATTTAATTTATTACGGTGAGAAATTTTCAATAATAGGCATTGCTGATTGTTACGTGCGTCAGGTTACACGAGTTTACGCTGCAAGCTAGACTTTAACATTTACGTCATAGTACATATAAACCTTGACCAACACAAACTAATGAAAAAATTCGGAATTAACTGACCTTTGAAGATTCATCAATGAACCTACTAATAAAATTTAAAAAAAAAAGTTAGTACCTTCCACGCACACTGCCTCATTGATCAAAGTTGTCTACAGGCTAATTGCTACTCGTATCTTCGTACCGTGATAGGCGCGCTTGGATTGGTCACTCGGCCGCCCTGTCCTCCGTGCCACAATACTTTAATGAAGCGATTGTTAAGCACAGCTTCGGTGCAGCGATACGCCGCGTTGGCTTCAGAATGCTTGGAAAACGTGATGACAGCAGCTTCAGGGTCGCCTTCAAATTGTATCTGTAAACACGCATTGATTATCAAGCAAGCTCAAAAAAGCAACACTAGGCCAGATGAGTACTTCTTCAATTGAAGGCATTAGAACAATGATTCAAACTGCAAGCAAGGACTACTACACACAGGACATGCATAGCCTATGTCCAGCCTCTGCTAGCAGAGGCGATCGCCTACACTATGAAAATGCTGTTGTTTTAGTGGCATCAACAAATGATATGCCCATAATTGTTTCATACAATAGTATTACAATGTAAAAAATCATCTGACCAAGGACTACTACACACATTGTAATACTATTGTATGAAACAATTATGGGCATATCATTTGTTGATGCCACTAAAACAACAGCATTTTCATAGTGTAGGCGATCGCCTCTGCTAGCAGAGGCTGGACATAGGCTATGCATGTCCTGTGTGTAGTAGTCCTTGACTGCAAGTCAAATAATGGGTTCTCTATGACACTTCAAGCAGCATTTTTCACTAGTCTTGAGCTAAGTTCTGCAGTTAGGGATGCAGAATTGACAGTCAAACGCAATACCTACTTGATATGCAGTTCTTCTATCTCGTTTCATGCGTAACTAAATGTGTAATAATCTGCACCTCTTACAGCTATAGTTTTTTTTATAGCAAGGTGCACTCGGAAAATCTTCTTCGTTTAGTTCTGTGTCTTGGTACTCTGATTGCCCAGAAAAGAAATCAATTTTGGAACGAGATTGTATCAAGTGCTGCAATAGTCAATGACTTGGCTTCTTACTGAGGAGTATAATTTAATTTGAATTTGAAATTTCGAGGACCATTATAATTATTTTGAATCAATCTCTGCCTATTATTCTATGTTAGGTAAAGGTAACTTAGCAGAAACAGAACAATAAAAGTAAGATAACGGAATAAGTAAAGAAGCAATTTGTCACAGATTGAAATTAATTGAGAAGAAACCGCTACAAAAATATAAAAAACAGCAAATCTCGGTAAATTTTCTACATTTCTAAATTATCATAGATGATATGAATGACAGGAAATTCAAGTTACCTGCATGTTAACGATTTTGCCGAACTTCTGAAAGTGCGAGTTAAGGTGGGTGATGGAGTTCATAAAGCGCGGCACTTTGCGCAGCTCAATGGAGCAGTTATCCCACTTGTTGGGCCCACGCCCACTTGGGGGACCAAGGCGCTGGGCCAGAGACGTCCGCATGGTACCCTGAATGTTTTCCAGTCAGCAAGTTGCCCAAAACAGTTTAATAGATGCGCACAAAAATGTATTGCATCAACTCAACTTAGATGCTCGAAAACAAGGTTTCGGCAAGAAATAGCCACTACTCGTATTTTCAGTCAGTGATGAGTAATATCTAGCGTGACTTCAAGCCAAAAAGAACTTAATAAACAGAATTCAGATCATTGAGTAAAATTAAAAGTTCCATCAACATGCCCAATCTCAAAAATGCGCATAAGTTTTTTATTTTTTAATGGAGACTTTATTAATTACAATGGAATAAATGCGATAGTACCTTGTTCAAGAGTCCGCCGTTTGCTGTGGTAACATTGATCAGTTCTCGAGCCCCCAGCGGATGCCCCACGAAGGGAGGTGGAGGCATATGGATAGGGAGGGACGGGGGGGGATGATGAATAGGGAGGAAGTTGGAGGGTCCTAATGGAGGTGGAGGTCCCATCATCATCATGCCACCTCGTGGAGGTTTGCCATAGAAGTGAGGAGGAGGGAGGGAGGTATTAAGAGACCCACTCGACGGAGCGTTACCCCATAGGATCGGGTCACTCGGTGTATACTCATCTGAAAAAGAATTCAAATAGACATTAAAAATGTGATACAGAGAAGTCACGAAACTTCAATGATATAACGTATAAAAATTCCTAAAACACTACAGGTGAAGGGAACAAACTATCTCGTAGTACATATATGTTGTCGTTGGCAATAAAGAGCACCCATAGGCGACCGATTTGTGTGAAATTAAATCTACATTTCGCGTGACAACTAAACTCACTGAGCGGGTCTGAAGAGGGAGCAGGAAGAGGACGAGTGAGGCGACCAGCCAGATGGGGAGGTGGGGGTACTCCTAAGTTGGCCCCAAGCCCACCAGCTGCACAAAACACACAGGCAATAGCTAGTGATATACAAGTTGATAATATACTAAATCATTATTATTGGACGTGATAATATAATATTAAAGGTATTGTGCTAATTAATTATAATATTAAATGTAACAGAAATGTTACATGGTGTTCTATAAAGAAAGAAAATGCCATAAATGGCAGATCATCAGAAAAAATTATCCATTTAGAATTTTGATCATCAGAAAGGCCTCCATTTAGAGTGATTGTGTTTTTCAGAATAATAAGGAAAATTCTTTTCCACGCATACTGGTGTTGATTGCGTCATCTGATATTTCAAGCGAGCCAACTACCTTGGCTGAGAGGAGCTGCAGCGTCAGGAGGTAGGGAGGCAGCAGCCGTGTATGGGGTGGACGGAGGGAAGTCCAGCACTACGGGGTCGGCGCCGTGGTCGTACGGACACTGATCACCTCTCATGCAGTAGCCTTTCTCTGCACAACCCACGTATGTTAACCACTACTTCCATCAACCATCTTACAGCAAACTAGTTGGAACCTGATCCTAGTAAATTATGAACCTTATACCATTTTTTTTTTATTTAAAGCAAACCAAAACTTTCTGAATGACACGAGTTGGAGAAAGGCTTTGTTATCATTATTGGGAAATAATTTCCAGTTCATGTGTCATGGAATCAAAGATTAAAACTCAAGCAGAATAGAATAGAATACAAAATGTTTTTCAACTATATATAGTAAACAAATAAGGAGCATAAGGTGCATCACGGCTGTCGTTTCATTCGACAAACTCGCACAGTAACTTTTTCTAGTCTATTTCTAATCTGTGGTAGCCTGAAGGTCTTTAATGCAGATGACATCACTGAATTTCTCACCATCGTAGTCCTTGCATCTGTGCTTCTTTCGGCGGCCAGATGACAGCTTCGTGTGGGGCATGTCAGCATCTGGTGACAACTCCTCTTGGTCTGTGGTAAAAATTTTTTGTAAACAATCAAGAAAGTGTGAGAAGAGACTTAAACATACAAATGTTCATATGATCGAACTTAAAAAATGCTTAATAAGCAAGACACTACCCACCAGCAGTGTCAGCAAGTACAGGTGACTGGCCCCCAATGGGACTGTCTGGCAAAGCCAGCAGACCACCGTTGCTCCCTTTAAGTGGGGATCGTGAACGTCTACGGGAAAGAGGGGATCGTGACCGACGACCACCTAGTGGGGAGCGTCGACACGAAGCAAGAGGAGACCGAGGCTGTAGAAGCCCTAAAGGAGATCGAGAACGGGACCGAAGTGTTGGTGAATGAAGTTGTAGCAGCGGCGAGTGTGAATGTTGTTTTGGAGACCGTGATCTTGCAGTTTTGGGAGAACGGGATCTGAGCTTAGGAGACGTGGAACGACGTGGTGAGCGGGAACGTCGCATTGGAGACCGATTACGAGGACCACGAGAGGGAGAAGTCCTGCTGTAGCGAGTGTGACGCGGACTTCGAGAGCGAGGACTTGGAGAAGGGCTTCGAGACCATGAACGTCGGAATCTGAAAAAAAACAGACGCAAAATCAAGAAATTAATCAAATAATCGCATGTAGATGCTCCTCAAACTTCAGCACATGTAAGGATCACAGGAAAACTGTACTGATCGTTTTATGTAATGCATGATGCAGTCAACAATCATTGACACTGTGAGATATTGTTGGAAATGAAGTTAAGAAGTCAGAGCATTGACACAAGCAAAAGCTAAACCTAATAGGAAAAATCAATTCAAAACAATCACAGAAACAAGGATCAATTTGGAATTCAGGAAATGAACTAAACCACATCCACGTGAGTGCGACTAAAAAATTCTAAATAGAAAATCTGGAAAAACTACGCCACTGGAGCACGGACCTCCTGCGTGGTCGCTCGTCATGTTTCGCCACTCGAGACGAGGGGCCACCGCGACCGCGGCTGCGGCTGCGACGTCGGTCCCTGGATCGACCTCGCCAGCTGCCACCTTCCCGATCCTGAGTAACGCCGATTTAGAGATGCATTTGCGTTACTATTGTTAGGTTACTTGCTAGAGTGTAGTATTAGTCAACTGCACAGGCCATTCAAACCTCCAGCCACTTGACTACTCAACTTTGAGAAAACATGTGAAACATCTTTCCGATTACTTCATATACATTTAAACCTATAGAAGAAGTGCAAATTTCATATTATCCACAGTTATTTCCTTGATCATCATTTGCTAAATGGCATCTATGTAAACGAGATTCAGGTTCACGGGCCAACCGCCATGAACGAGTTGGTTTCAGTTCACTAAACATTACAACTCACATCCTTCCTGGTCTTCACATCATCTTTCTTTGAGAGCAGAGGAGGAACAACAACACCAGCATCGCTTGCTGCACCGGTTGGCATTTCAACAGCAACTACACTTGTTATGCCACTCTTCACTGGGGCCTTTATTATATATAAAAAATTTGAAACAGGTTTTGAAACAAAAAAATTGCACATGTAAGTGGTTATATACATATTGTATTTCAACAGGTAACAAAATAAATTGTATTTTTCATCAAATGAACTTTTGATTATGAGTAATATTAGGTTGTTTCAGCCAGCAAGTAAAGAAATTGTATAATGACGCTGATAGCTTTGTGACCCAACATACATGTATATATTTTTTTTCTGTAGGGATTCAGTACTAAGTTATTAAAATACTTGACTAAACTTAATAAAAACGCTAATACTCTTAAATTTTTTTTGCAACTTACCTCCACAGTGCCATTACTGCCATTTCTAAGCACAGGCAGAGTTTCATCTTCAGCAGTAATTTTAGGAGGTAAAGGTGGCACAGAAAGAGGTAGCAGAGTTCTTGGTTGGAGGGACTTGACTTCAGGCTTTGCTGCTGAGTCCAAAGAAGAATCCATTGCATTGTTTGGCTTTGCTGCTGCTGATGCATTCTTCTTTGGCATATATGATTTCTTCTCAACCACTATCAGGAATTTTTCAACAAAACTTGCAGTATCTGTGGAATAAGCAAATGAAATATGTTGCACTGTGTTCAACTATATAAATTTTTATGCAAATAATTGTATCATATCAGATTTTACCTAATCCATGAATTTTAAGATGCTAAAGAAAATCAATCTACAGACTTGATTTTAAAAATATATTAATTAGGTATATATAAATGAACTGAGAAGCTGAGATTTATAAACTATCTCCATCCATTCAGAAGAGGAAAAAGATTATTGATAGAATCAATATATACATGAATGAAGCAATGAAATTAGAATTTCAATTCATACAGACGTCAATGTGTGTTTTAAAGTTCTGATGCCTGTTGTATAAAAAAAATTGAGAACAAAGCTAAAGCAACAAAAAAGCTTGGTTAGGATACATGAAAAATCAAGGTACTCCATTACCTTGAGGGCAAATAAGAAAGATTATGGACAGAAAATACAATGCTAACAAACATGAAGAAAATGGTTAGAAAAATCTTGTTAGCAATTTCTAGACCATTTCCAGAGACTATTTCATACAAATGTAATAAAAAGACCACTCACTATCTTGAAGAAATACATCAAGCTGCTGCAGCATGTCTTCCACCAGCTCCGGGGTTGGTTTGTCTTTCCTTATAAGAGCTATGCAGTAGCGAGCTAATGCAGGTGGATCAGCATCACACCTGTTCATAGAAAACCTTCAATTAGCACCACACATGAAATTGGTATCACAATCATACAAATTTCAATTATTTACACCATTAAAAATGTATAATGAAGATATCTTTAACGATCAATGAGTATGGTACTAATGAAACTATAACAAAATAGAGGCTATATTGGATTATAAAATATTATTGAATGCAATACAACATTAAATAACTTAACTAACAAAGATTTTATTATATGGATTTTTACAAATGGCATGGTAAAGTGGAATTTTGATGACTGGCACTTCATTAATGACAAGTAGTATGTTACATTAGAAATACTAAGTGGTATTGTATGAGCAGCAAGATGGCCAGTACACTGAAGGAAATTAAGCAACCAAAACTCACAGGGGCGCAAGATAGCTTGTAAGCCACTCTCGTAGAGCATCAACATCCTCGATATGCATGACTGATGAAAATCAAGTTTGAATTAACAATCTTATATATGACTAGTATAATCTGAAAGAAAGGATTGTAATAAAGCTCAAATTAGAACTTACAAGTTACAACTAGAGAATGAAGCAACTGTTTCAAATAGGCTGAAATAAATGAACCATCAGGCTTCCAAGCTGTGACTAGAGCATTCCTAGCTTTTTCAAATATGAAATATGCCTGTTAGACAAATTACCTAACTAATTGTTTGCTAAAGTTCATGATTGTGCCACAAGATTTCAAAAAATTCAAAAATATTGGAGCTGCAAGATATTTTTTATATGTAATAAGAAGAAAAGTTTCAATCTTGAGCCAAGGTCTGCCTCACAGTGACAAACAAGAAACTTTTTTTCACCTTTTCTATATCAAGCAATCCTTAACATATCCCAGTATTACCATGATAGGATATTGAACAAACTTTTGAACTAAATCAGCCAATTAGAAATGAATAAAGACAATAAATCCCTCATTTGTCATTCTGGAGTGTGGACTCTGTCAGCTGGCATGGAATATAGTTCAATATATCTACCTTCCAAGCTGCACCTACAGCATTTCCATCATGTTTGGAACTGCAAGATTTCTGATAGATGAATTACCCGGTACCTCCCAATAGCTGCCATCATCACTACAATTAGAAATGCGGTGCCAGTTTTATTTTATGACATTGTATCATCATTTAGCAGGCAACAGTTGAAAATAGCAGCGCTCCCACAGTCCTCACTTTTTTGGCTGTCTTCTGCAAGAGTAGCAAGACCTCTGAGCAGATTAGTATTTAGAAAGACCTAAAAGTAGCTCCAATGCTAGAATCCCCTCATGTTTCCCACCTTTTTTAGAATTCCATTTACAATAAGAACTTTCAAACTAATTTGTGTATATTATATACCATCAAACAATTTTAAGCATTTTTTGTTAATAACTTCTTGCCATGAAACATTTCATAAACAAGTGTGACTCATTTAAAAGGCTTCTAGACTCATTTTAAAAATTCCATTGGCTATTTGTAAGGTGCCAGAAGCAAAAGAAAAGCACCCGAATTACCCCTGGGAACCAGGTAATTTGTGACACTTGAAATAAAACTTTATTTTGAAGCATGCAGAGTGGGCTCATCCATTACTAACAGTACTCTGAAGTCCTCCTCTTTCTTTGTATATGTTGTACAATAAATGACATTTTTCTGTGATTTGTGCTTGTTTTTCCTTTATTGATATATTACCATTTCCATACATTACCGTATTATTGATGTGATAGTACCATATCTATGGACATGCCATCAAGCATTGACAACAACCTTGTCCACTGCAAGCTTCCTATCAGCAGCTGTATAGCATTTCTTCTGTTTCTCTAAGCTTACAACACTGGGTTTGTATTTTCACATCATTTTAAGTGGGTCAAGTGAATTCACTATAACCACCAAAGAAGATTGTAAAAAGCATACCTGAAACAGGAAGGAATATTTTTATGGCAATCATGTTGTTTTGGAAATAAATCATTGCTTAGGTTAATTACTTTTCATTCAATGTTACCCAGTGCACAATTCTATCTATGACATTCTATGCAAAATTTTCTGATGACCAATAATGCATTAATTTTTTATCAAGTTAAATTTTTTTGCTGCGCAAAGTAAATGTAATCAAAATTCTTGGTTATTAATTTATTTTTTGTTAACTGGAGCCTTTGCTAACCAGGGTTCTATGGTAAATGCGTTTTTATGGATGTCCCTTATTACTCTGTCTTGTAGAAATGGCCACCCATTTGGTTGTACAAAAATTCTGTCAATAGTTCTATAGCAAATACCGGTCTGCAACAGTAAATACATAGTGGCATTCTAGATGACCATGTACCTACACATTTGAAGGGCATAGTGGCCAAAACAGGAGCATACTTTCTCCAAATGCAGGCATGGAATAGATCTGCTTGGCAAGCTGCGACTGAATTTTTCGAGCCATGGTTTTATGGATTTGCCAGCCAGGATTCAATTCCTTCAAGTCGTGAATTCCATACCTCGGCCCTTAAAAGCCATTTACAAGCTGGCAGCCGCAAACTTTTTACTAAGTCCCATGCACGTGTTAACCCTAATCTCTAATTTTACCCTAAAAACACTCAATACTAACATTTTTCTTCACTTAAGTGGCAACTGATCACGTGAAAATGCAGTCTGACCACTCTGACTATGCAATCTTTAAGAAAACATTCTAGATTGACTTGTTATTATGTTGTACAGGATATTTTGGCGGGATTGACGAAGTATTGAGGATTGCAAAAGTTGAAAATTTTATGAAATGACATGTTTGCAGACTGTAAACTGCAATTTTTTCAATCAAACAAAAATACATGACATTAGAGCCGCAAGATTTCATACCTACTGAAATTATATGATATTATGTATATATATAGCGGTTTCAGAGTTTATTAGGCCAGAGGCCTGTCACCAATTCTTAACATTGCAGAACATCCATAGCTTGTTGTGGGCTTGAACTTGCAATTCACTGCTTCAATTTTACTTTGCTTTACAGCCCAGCCTCATTGCCAATTCTGACCAGAAACTGACGCACAGAGCAGGGATTGAACCTGCACCTCTCTGCTCCAATCTTGGTACTCTGAACTCCAACCCAATAGCAGTTTCAGTGTTTATCAGGCCGGAGGACTGTTGCCGATTCTTAGCATTCCAGAACATCCACAGCTTGTTGCGGGCTTGAACTCGCAACTCACTGCTACAATTCTGCTCTGCTTGACCACCTGGCCTCCTTGCTGATTCTAACCAGAAACTGGCGCACAGAGCTGGGATCAATCCCTCACCTCTCTGCTCCAATCCTGGTACTCTGAACTTTAATCACTGGGATATTAGGGTAAACACACCATATTCCAACACTTTGAGGAAGTAGCAAGAAATGAATGGCTATAAAAAGATAACCATATGCGCAACTCAAGTTCAAATTGCTTTACGTCACTCTCAAAACACCACACCCTGAGCCAGCAATGATGAAATGTCACAAACTGTTGCCATATTTATTTAAAAGCCTTTAGAATTCAAATCTACAAAATCGATGAATTCTGACGCTGTGTGTGACTAAATTTGGCATATTGTGAGACTTATTCTGACAGTGCTTCAAAACCCTAGTTCGTAATTCCAACGCCCTGTATTGGAATTCCGACACACTGCGTGAGCTGTATCAGAATACAACACAGCTGTGTGTGTCTAATTCCAAGCTGTGTTGGAATTAGTTTTTATTTGTCTAAAACCATCTCTTTACTTAATCATCTATTTATTTATTTACCACTTAAAATCAGCAAATACGTATAGGTACTTAAAGGATATCTAATATATTCACAGACTTCTTTAGAAGTCTTGAACCATAATATTCTTTCTACACAAACAGTTTATCACTATTTGGTAGAGCAAGGTCAACTATCAACTTTGACGCGTGTTTCGATGTTCTTACTGGGTGATGTAGACTTTCGCTCTGAGGATCTTAACATTTTCCCGCCAGACCTAGTGTTTTGCAGAAATATTGCGCGCAATAGTATGATGTTGCTAGTTCAATCATCTACGCAAGCGTGGAACTAAAACAAAGCTCAATATAAAGGAAAAAGTTGAGAAGTGTTGGAATTACCCACGATGTTGGAATATGGTGCGTTTACCCTATCACCTTCCAACATTTTCTACATGGATTTTTTGGAGCTAGTAAATGTATGATTTCTCAACTTCCTTTATGCTACACAGAAAAGAAAAATGTTGAAGTTTACACCAGTATTTTCAGCTTTGTAATACCGGTATTTCAAATAGTTTCATTGCAATTACCCCGATAGATGGTACCTATATTAGGCTATATAATCATTAAAATTCTAACCTTCAATTAAGGGGACCATGTAGGTCAAAATCTATTTTCAATATCTAGGGAAGGATCATCTCCAAACTTGGTGTACATATGTAAAATCAAAAATGCCAACTATTTTGTTCATGTGAATTTTTCAAAAGATATGAAAGAAAAGGTGAAATTCATAGAAAATGGCTAAAAAGGGGGTACTCTAAAAAAGTTAATAACTGTTGCAAATTACATGCTACACATCGAGACACATATCATTCAATGCATAAAAACCATATCTAGCAATTCTTGGGCCACTTTTTCAATTTTCTTCTTGGTTCTCTTGTTATGATGATTTTTCTGAAAAATTTCAAATTTTCAAAAAATTTTTGAATTTTTCCTACTTTTTTTCAAATGTTTTCAAAACTAAAACAAAATAAAAAAATGGCTCAAGAATTGCTAGATATTTTAATTGCAAATCTAATGGTATATGTCTCATTGCTGTAGCTTCAAAACTCTAGTACTTATTAACTTTGCCGTGACAAAAAGTGTGAATGTTCAATACAGCCTGACAAAGTGCTGCGCGCATCCGAATAGCCACTCAATGTAGCAAGGAAACAGAATTAAATGTTACTGGAGCTTGTACCAGTCATGGATGGTGGGAGGCTGGGAGCAACTACATGTACGCCTCCCTGTTCAACAACAGGTCACAGGAGGGTGACTAAACTTCACTCTGAGACTCTGAGTAGAGACTATTCATAGGCTGGGCAGCAAATTTCCTCTTAAAGACCCTGCCCACCTCCCTCCCTTGCAGAATCTCTAGTGAATGCATAAATCAATGTACAGACTACAGAGATTGTAATGGTACCATTGGATAGGGTAAACGTGGTATATTCCGACACATTAAGGACACATCGAGAAATGAATAATATGCGTTTAAAAATTGCTTTTTAAAGACAACACTTCTGAACAATACAGTATCTTGGATGTTACACATGTACAATGAATTTCTAATTTCATTTTCAAATATTGAAAAAAAATTATTCTTCAAATTTTTTTAAGATATCAAAATTTTGTAAATTTTAAAAATTATTTATTCTGTTAATTGATTCATGCATTGTCTCTGACTTTATGCAATTGTGCAAAATTTCAGATCAATTGGACAGGTCAAATTGTATCATATTTGGATTATAAGACTTGTAGGAGACAAAATTATTTTTTTAATTTTTTTAATATTGAAAAAAAAATTTTTATTTATAAAACTATTTATTCTGTCAATTGATTCATGCATTGTCTCCAACTTTACGCAAGTGTGCCAAATTTCAAATCAATTGAACAGGTAGAAGTGTGTTAATTATCGATTATAAGATTTGTAGCAGACAGACAAACAGACAAACAAGAAGTGAAGTTAAAGAGAAGTGTTGTAAAAACTATAAAAAAATAACCATATGCGTTACTTGAGTTCTGTTTGCTTTACGTGACTCTCAAAACACCGCACTACGCGCCAGCAACAATGACATGTCACAAAATGTTGCCATATTTATTTAAAAGCCTTTAGAATGCAAACCTACCAAATCCCTATATTCTGACGCTGCGTGTGACTATATTTGGCACGTTGTGAGTCATATTACGGCCATGCTTCAAACTCTACTAATACGTAATTGCGACACCCTTGTGTTCAAATTCCGATCACTGTGTGAGCTGTATTTGGAATACAACACAGCTTTGAATTAGAACACTATTGAATATTGAACACTAGTACTTAATTATGCTTTTAATTAACAGCTATTAAGCTTTTAATTAGGAAAATTTTAATTTTTGCACACAGCTTGGAACGAGCTGGGTGTGTCCAATTCAAGTTGTGTTGGAATTAGTTTTTATGTGTCTAAATCCATTTCTCAACTTAATCATCTATTAATTTATTTATGACTTGAAATCAGCAAATACAAGTATACTTAAACAATTCCTAATATATTCACAGACTTATTTAAAAGTCTCAAACCATAATATTCTTTCTACACAAACAGTTAATCACTATTTGGTAGAGCAAGGTCAACTGCCAACTTTGACAGATTTTTCAATGATCTCACTGGGTAGGCCTAGCGTGCACTGTCTCTCTTTGGATCTCAATATTTTCCCGCTAGATGCCGTAGATGGCCCAGACCTAGTGTTCTGGCAACAGTTTGGCGCTCAGTCAAAGGTATTACGTCACTATTTCAACTCAACCATCAAGGAATATGTGGAACTAAGACAAAGCTTAATATAAAGGAAAATCTAGAGAGGTGTCGGAATTACCCATGATGTCGGAATATAGCACATTTACCCTAAATGAGGAAATTAAAAATGAACTGATTCTAAAAATCTGTGGTTTGCCACTATGGCTTAAACACTATCTTTTTCCTTTATATATTGTTTTCCTAGGCATTAGTTAGAACTAATCTCATAGTAGAAATTTGAAAATAATGTCACAAGTCATCCAGTTCAACAGTTGTCAACTGTAAACTTATCCAAGATAATAAAAACACTCTGTTTTTGGCAGAAAAATATTAAAAGAAAATTCATCAACACCTCATTCACCACCAGTCCACCACACCACAGGGCACAGTGTGGTGTGGCAAAGCTGCCAAAGCAGAGACTGAGAGAGTTTTTTAGACTCTCCTTCAAGTCATCAAGTTCAATTTCAAGTCCTAGGTAGGCCTATAAGTCGTCAGTGACTAGCAAAGTAACATGGATAGGTACCACATACCAGCATCATCATTCATAAGATATTGGTTTAAATCTTGAAGAAATGAGAAAATAAAAAATGAACTGATTCTAAAAAATAACTGGTTTGCCAGTTGCTACTAGATTATGCACGGTGACGGTGACCACTCACCACACACCATCGACACCAACAGACCAACTAACACCACAGCAGCTTAGAACTTAGAAGCGAAATTGTGATAGGCTATATATAAAATTCACGTAGGAGATGATTAAAATATTTCTAGAAAAAAATTAATTTATTTACGGAAAAAAGACTATGAACAATGTGAGATAACAGAAGTAAATGATCGTAAACCAAAAATGTTAGTAAATATAAAAAATAAACATGCCGAAAAAAAAATCAGGAACGAACAACCGACCGTCACCACATCTCATTAACCAATGTTCAAGGCGTTTCGACTTTCGACTGCGATCGAGTTCGCTTGCTGCTGAAGCCTCCATCCAATGAGATGCCATGTCAGCCAGAATTATAATCATACCAATTTTCATAGCGAAAAATTCACTAACTTCAGTATATTACTGAGAGGAAAATTATAATGTAGGTAGCAAATTTTCTTTTCGTTGAATAAATTATCGATTGGAATATGGAAATTATTTTTCAAATATACTCGAAATGTTAGAATTATTGCGCATTTCTACGAGAAAACACTATTGTATTAGAAACGAACGGAATTATAAAAATCTATCACAAGTTACACGTGCAACCACTAAACTAATCGTCCGAGCCTACAATAATATAAGGGCTAAATAGAGATATGATCTCTACTGTTGAATATTTTAAAGGCGAAATTGATAAGATTGGACGCGAATGTTAACCAGAGGGTGACCTATGAGAAGATTCAGCTGCCATTTTAGTCTTTCATGCTACTACCTATCAGACATTCTAGAAGGTTTACTGGCATAACCAGCATATACAGGAGTTTTGTAAAATAAGTAATAAAAAATAAAGTTTTCGCTCATTGTGGGAAAAGAAATTACAAGTAATATAACTTTTGATTCAAATCAGTAGTTTGGCCAAAATTTTTATATGAAAATAAAAGCATATCATTTTATGGTGTTCGTTCTACATCAAATCGATACATTCAGGTTTTGATGTTATTTTCAGCATACGTTGGATGAACTTTAGAAAATTTCGTCATTAAATCGTCATTTTAAAGCACCCGTTACTGATAGAAATCAATCTATGGAAATTGCATGGATTAATTTGTATAAAAATATGACATATCTAGACGTCTTTATTGTAATTTGGCACTTAAGAATTCTACAGATGTTACAAGGAGCTCCATCCAGAGCAACATTGATTAACAAAAAGCAAAGTCTAACCCAAATCTTATTGATAAATAATATATTACATACAGTGACTTATGAGTAAAATAAGTATACATGATACACACGGAATCATACGTCCGAGCAGCAAAAAAAATTAAGTTTAATATGTTCGTTGTGCACTAAGTATATTATCATTAAAATAAAATGGACGAACAAATTAATGTGCTAATAAATTCATTATTGCGTATGCATATGCATGCAAAAGCAATGAAGGCATATGTGTGCAAAATAGAGTGCTGTATCAGCGGTGCAGACGTATTAATACTTATATCATGTAACGATGAATGAGGCACACTTTTTTTATTTATGGGACATAATTATTAACAGAATATTGAATAACTGGTGTGTAGACGCAATCGTTACCCCACGAAGGTCTCCAGGTTAACTAATGTGGTAACGTTATCGCGGAATGCGGGGCAGCAGAGACGCTCGGTTCGTCGCAGATTTCTTCGTAGCAGTCGGCTGCTTCCCTCAACACCTGTAGAATTTCGATGGTCATTGCTCACGATGAATAAATATTTTCACAAATTATTCAGCAATGGTGCCTTATAGAGTTGGATAGTGAGCCATTAAGCGTCATAGTTGAAAGCTTTCATGTAATTTTCCATTTATGTCGTTTTCGTTACATTCATTATAAAAAAAAAATAAAAATTGACGAATGAAATAGTTTAACACCTTCTCCAGTGTTTCTTTTTTTAATTATCTCAAATGAACTAGCTAAATTGCTATCGAATAATTATCTTTAACCTTACAGATCAATGATAGGCACCACTTTTATGACAGTGTTCAAAATATTTGCAATTATCATAAACGCTGATGGTGGGCATGCACGCTATCAAAATGTACTTCTCATTTTTTCATCCGGTCTTGCGGCCAGTCTCCAAGGTTCAGTGAACATAAAATATCGCTAAAACTAATGAACGCAACCCAATGAAGCTTTGCACATGTGTTCATAATGACCTAAAAATTATGTTCAAGTCATGATCATTTTTCAGAATTCGCCTTCGTCCGCCGCGATAATAAGGTTACACACATACAGTGGCTCGCAAAAGTATTGGATACATTGCTATTTTCTTCATATCTCAAGTTAAAGTGCGAAATTTTTATAATACAGTGGGGGAAAATAAATATTCGTACACTTGAAAAATCGTATTTTAATGTATGTAAGTACACAAACTGAACAGGAGAAGTGATTTATATTATGTATAGAGGCGCATTGAATAATTTAAATCACTTTTCCTGTTAAGTTTGTGTACTTACATACATTAAAATACGATTTTTCAAGTGTACGAATATTTATTTCCCCCCACTGTATATGATCAGTATATTGCTAATGGTGCTAGAAACATTATATAGAGAGGATATTGAAAAGTATGCATTGCCTAGATTTTATTCAACAAATAGAAAAATTAACCCACGCAATAGTATTGGGTACATGTTCAAAAATAAATATATATAACTTTTTTTGTAGAAAAGGACACAATCAACAGAGCTCTAAATCGTACTGGTCCTATGTCAAGGTTCGATCAAATTCCTTTAGAAAGTTAGAATTTTTTTTCGTCCGACCAGGATTTTGTCCGATGCCCCAAATCTTGTGGTTTTCACGTGTCGGTACTTCAACAGAGGAATCTTTCGTGATGATCTTGACATAAGACCAGTACGATTGATTGTGTCCTTTTCTATATCAATCCAAGATTCCTCCAGGTCGCTTTTAATTTCACCACTAGCAACAAACAGGTTCTTCTGTACCTTCCTGTTAATCCACCTTGCATTACCGTCTATTAGTTTCCTTGGACGACCAGGCCTTGGAAGGTTAGCAACGGCATGCTCGGATGATATCATCAGGATGATTGCTTCCTGATGATATTTCCAACTGTACTCAATGTTAGATCAGGCTCCTTGGATATTATTCGATACCCCTTCAGTTCCTTGTGACAATCTATGATCTTTTGACGCAAATCTGTCGCCAACTCTCGAGTTTTAGCCATTTAAAATTATATTTTAAAGATGAAGCTGAATAAAATCTTCACCGGATCACAAAATCTCGTAAACAATAGCAAACTACTTGGCCAATTAGATAACGTTATGAGGTTAGTGGAATGTCTAAAGTGAAAAACGAATTTTTGAGTGCTTCAAAAAAGTTATTTATGTTTATTTTTGAACATGTACCCAATACTTTTGCGTGGGTTGATTTTTCTATTTGTTGAATAAAATCTAAACAATGCGTTCTTTTCAATATCCTTTCTAAATAATGTTTTTAGCACCATTAGCAATATACTGACCAAATATTATAAAAAATATAACTCAGTACTCACTGCAGTGAGTGACAGAGAGCGCATTTTCTCGCCGACGAAAACTTGAGGTCACAGACGGACGGACAGACGGACGGACAGACAGACAGACGGACATAGCGAGCACAACAGTGCATTTTTTCCATAAATGAGAAAATGCGCTAAAAATCTCACGCTTCAACTTGAGATATGAAGAAAATGGCAATGTATCCAATACTTTTGCGAACCACTGTATTACGTTTGTGTATTGGATTACGCGCATTGCATCTTACGTCTCGAACGAAAGCGAAATCTGAAAAATGGTCACAACTTAAACATCATCCCTAAGTCGAAATGAACGCAGGTGCCAGGTTTCATCGAGCCGTGTTCATTAGTTTGAGAAATATTCTACGTTCACTGAACCTCGGAGACCGACCGGAAATACATGCGAGAGGTTCAAAATGTTTTCATTGTTCCGATCTATTTAACCTTATAGAGTGCCATCCTTGGGGAAAAATTCAAGCTTTGCAAAAATGTCAGTCAAAATTGTTAGCAAGTGCGATTGAGGGACTGTACTTTCTTATACCTAAATTATCTAAACCAACCTGGACATGCCGTTCCATTTCTGCTAAAGCGTCGGCAATGTCGCGCTGCAGGAAGGAGCGAGGGGTTGCCCCCGTGATGGGAGAGAAGGGGTGGGTGTGGGCGGTGAGGAGAGCCAGGGTCAGGACGAGGGCCGTGAAGCGCGCCTCCAGCAGGCGGGGGTCCAGGGACGAGTACATGGCGCGCGCCACGTCGTCCACTCGGAGGGACACGCGCCGGGACGCCTGAAAAATACAAAATATGATAATATAATATTTGAATATTGTTAACATGCTCCCTGAGAACCAATGAAATTGTCCCGCACAACACTCGGACATTGGAAAATAGGTTCAAGAGTCTAAACTTTACAATATGTTTGGATGGATCGCGTTATGTACTCCATTGATGCAGTTGATTTGATGTTATCGCGTTACGTACTCCATTGATGCATTTGATTTGGTGTCATCGCGTTATGCACTCCATTTTTGCATTTGATTTTGTTGAGTACTACGTACTCCAACCCATGATTGAATTAATAATATTAATTCAACCATGCACCAACCTGCGTGGCGTGGAGGATTTGATTACTTGAAATTTGATATTTTCATTCGCTCACCTCGATGATCCTTGAGATCTGGGGCTGAGTGAGGGGATCCACGGCACTGGCGACCAGACGCTCGGTGAGGTAGTGGCACAGCTTCAGAATAGCGAGGCAGTGTGGTACTATTCCTAAATAAAAGGCTATAATCACATCATGGTAGCATACGAAAATATGAGCAAAATCTAAAAAAATACTGGAGCTTTGATGAGGTGAATCTCGCCTAAGCCCTTTCCCCCCTCACCATGCTACTCGACAGATAACATATCTAATTCACCGTTTGCTGATTATTGTTGGGGTAGCAAGTGTGCATTAAAATAAACGTTTAATTGAAGATTATCACGAAAAATATACTTGAGCTAATTAGTTTGTTTCCGAAACCCTCTCACCTGTGGCATCGTCCACCCACTGGACATCGTTTAGTATTCGCTTGATCTGAGGGGCAAGTTTGACGTCTTCAAGCTCCAGGTTCGAATACCTCTCACTCTCTGCTATGGGAGTCACCGAGTCATCGATCAGCATTACCTGCGGTCTGCATGAATTAAAAAATGTCAGTTTATGGCAACAAACTCGTATTTTGTGACAAATCTCATCCGTTACTAGCAAATGAATTTTGAGAAGGCAATGATTTTTTCCGTACTTCTACTTATATTATGGTCAGTAGCTCAAACGAAAGACGTATATTTCAATTTGACTGCAATTTTTCGCCTTCCAGGAAGTTGAACCTTTAGAAAGTGGCTTATTATGAAATATTTAAAACATCGACGTAACTCCAAGTCAAATGCGTTAGAATTTATCTACTTTTAAATAGATAAACTATACAACATAAAATTTCTGTCGGCAAAAAAAAAACCTTCCCCGAGACGAATGTACACAATTGATATAAACCTGGAAGAAATTAGGTCTTGTAGCCTCACTTGCGGAAAGCGTGGTTGAAAATTTGATGCGAGGTGGATGCCCGGCGCAAGCCCTGCCTCCTGCAGCAGATGAAGACGACGGCCACCGTCGCCCCGACGAAGGCTACCAACAACACACCGAGCGCCACCGCCCCAAGCTTGTCCATGGGTTCCAGCATCTCCTTCGTGTGACCCTAACCCTCTATCGAGCATGTCATCGTATATTGTATGCTACTTGAGTCATCAAACATGACGAAGCTGCTAACTAAAAATTACGGTAATTAGATAGTTTCATTGACAAATGAAGGCTAATGGAATGACCAATTTAACAGTAGCCATAAATTAATATCCTTACTTAAATAATGTTTCTGGCCTAAAATTCTACAATATATTTTCTCGGGTTAGGTAATTCTGATAGGTTTCCATGCTAAAGGGGGAATTGTCTTTGCATAAATTAATGAGTTTACTTTCTCAATAGTTATGCTCAACTTCATAGGATATTTACGAGCTCTAAATAAAGTGATATGAGGATCTGCGTATCCTAGCTCGGCTTTCCATAAATATTTGTCTGCATGTTAATAATTATAACATAGAAGCAGCAGTATTGGCCTGACACTTTTTGAAATAATTCTTCGTAATTATGTTATTCTAAGAATTATTTTTTATTTCTTAATTGCGCATTATTTTTTATTCTACCTACATTAAAATGAAATTCTATAAGCTGAAAAATTACTTTCGAATTATGCTTTGTATTTTGTGTAGCAATTCAGGGAAACGTCATTGCCGACCATCGTACTTGAAAAGATTTTTCTTTAGTGCTTATTGATGCACAATTCATTCGCTCGATGATAAACTTCTCTAAAATTTGCTGGAATGCAAGCTAGAGTTCAACATGAGCAGGATAAGTGTAACACTTAAAAGCTGAGATTGTAGGGAACCATGCGTGGATACGCGTACAGAAGCTAAAGCTAACGGGAAACAACTAACAGGACACTTCACTAACAGCAAAACACACAGCGTTCACTAGGCTTCACTTCGTAATCTATTGGGTTCAATAAGGTAAATGTTCTTATTTTATCGTGTTTTCTGGTATGTATAATCTGTCACTTCTGTTGGTTCTCTTCTTACCATCTTGCCAGATGGTAGCACGGCTACCATCTGAGTCCCACGTTGCTGTACCGCAAGGGGCGACTGGTCCGAGCCTTGGTTTGAGGTGACATTGGAACCGCGGCTGCTGCGGGCACACGAGATGTGCGGAAGCTGAAACGCCTCCCGGGCATACGAGCGAACCAATCGCAATGCCGTGTGAGTTGTTGACACAGGAAAACATTTGTGGGGATATTTGAGCCGTGTGCGTATCGGAGGTCATTTAATATGTTTGTGAAATAACAGTCGTGAGGTTTTCAGCATTAGGTAATTATATTATGTGTAATAATAATAGTTTCAACGGCTGTTAGTTCTATTTTTAAGCGCATCACATAAACAGAAGGGCTAATTTCCTCATTCTGACTCGATGCACTGTTTTTTAGTGCGTGCCGGCAAAACATCAAAGCGAGAAGTTTAGAAGATTCTTTTGAGAATGTTGCCTCAATTGAAAAATGTTCCAGATCTTTGGGCCTCAACATTTTCACAAACCGTAATATTCAAATCTATCTACTATATATCTTTCCACGTTGATAAATAAATTAATAACATGCTTCAAAATCAAAGCGATTATACAGTATTGTTTTTTAGTGCAGAATAGAATCTTCTTTTTTCGGTGTGATCAAAAACAACAAACAACGCTGAGAGTGAGGCAGAGACATCGCACAAGAGACTGATACTTGGCGAAGCAGTGATGGGATAAGCAGAAATCCCATGGCAAGCAAAATTTTTTATTATTTCCCGCGGAGCCAAATACACACTTGTCAACGATTGATTAATTCACCCATTCTGTGATGGAGCTACGATAGCGCATTTATATATGACGGGTATCAGGTAACAGTGTGCGAGATTTGGGCCCGAGCAGCGATGTCCCCGCATGGCGGTGTGACCCGGCACTCGAAACCGGTCTCCAGCCCACTGAACATCATGGTTGAACTAGTATAAGGTTGACCCATCAGAAGCCCATTTTTATTACAACATTTCTCTTTAACTTCACTTCTTGTCTGTTTGTTTGTTTCTGTACTCTGTCTGTCTGCTACAAATCTTGTAGTCGAAATTTAATACACTTCTACTTATCCTATCGATCTGAAATTTTGCACACTTGTGTCAAATAGGAGACAATGCATGAATCAAATGTCAAATAAATGATTTTAAAAATTAAAAAAATTCAATATTAGAAAAATTGAAAAAATAATTTTGTCAGCTACAAATCTTATAACTGATATTTGACACACTTTTACCTGTCTAATTGATCTGAAATTTTGCACACATGTGTGAAGTCAGAGGTAATGCATGAATCGATTAACAGAATAAATAATTTAAAACAAATTTATATATTAAAAAAAATTTAAATATATTAAAAAAATTGAAAAGTTAAATTTTTTAATTTTCGAAAATTAGATGAGAAATTCATTGTACATATGTAAGATTGGAGATACTGGATTCTTTGGAATTGTTGTCTTTAAAAAGTAATTTTTAAACGTATATTATTGCGGATGTAGTTCGTTGTTCGCCTGTGACGTCACTGATCTCAGTGACGTCACGGGCATTAACTAATCACCGAAATGCGTTCAAACCAGTCGAACAATCCGTCATGAGAATGACGGTTTTGTTTACGTTTCTCGATCTACGTGACGTAACAAGAAAGCTGAACTGAAAGACGGAACTTCTCGTGGGTCAACCTTATATAGTTCAACCATGACTGAACATCTCGCACCTGTGATTATCAAGTCTCGCACAATCTTGTAGTTACTATTTTTTGGTTATTACCTGTGACGATAATGGAAAATTAAAACGGTTGTATAGTTGTTGTCGGGGATGAAAGTTAATTACATTTCATTACTTCAATTAGTAACCATTTCAGAATCATATGAGATAGAATGAACCCACTCAATCGTTTGGTGACAAAAATATCATGTAATTTGTGATTTTGCTTTTGATATGCAAAATCAAATGCAAGAAACAATCATAAATTTGTGCCTGGACATTTAAGTAGTCACTTTGAAGCTGTTAATTTAAAGACCTTTTAATACTACTTCACATTAGCGAGGGGTTAAAAAGTTCCTTTTTTCCCTTGAAGATAGAACGAACATACGCCTCGTAGTCGTTTTGAAACAGAATTATCATGTAAACCATTTACTGACTTCAATCTATAATAAATCCAGCCAGTATTATTCAATTTAGGATATGAGAGTAACACAAATCTTAATTATTTTTAGTATTTTATTCATCCGCGCTACAGGATCATGGGATGGACTTTGTCCTCTACAATATTGAAAATACATGCATATAACCCTTTAATTTTTTATACACACCCATAATTTTATAACAATCATAAATCAATTACGCATTTCAATGAGTCATTGCATTAATGTCTGGAAAGCCTTGCGAATTACAACAGATTTAATTCCCTGCACCGTGCAGTGTGATCAGATTATTGGTCGTGGACGAGCGTTTTTTTCTTGAGGCCGATATAAGAAACATTTTTAAACGCGGAAAAAATTGTACAAGACAACCTTTTTGATGCAGAAACGTTCGATTGATGACACATATTCCATCAAATTTTGTACTAAAAACCAATATAATTAAACAGTCAGTACACATTGAATAGAATATTTTTATTTAGGATGAGATATATAAGATCAAATGCTACTTGCCCATAATTCAACCAAGCAGTAAGTGACGACATAAATGAGAAGCTCACAATATTATAAGAAATCTTGAAAATGAATAACAATAGAAAGGAATTAATTTTAAAGCTTATCCTACAAATCATGAAAAATGAACCCGAATTATTATGATCACAGAACTGCCCTTCATTTCTAATCACGTTTAAATTTATCTCCTGTTTAAGATTAATTTATTAAGAGTTCCTAGATACTCGCTTGCGCGACGGGAATGCAAATCGAGGAGGGCCCTGTAGGAACTGGCCGAGGTTTGTTGCAGTTGCTTCCTCCCTGGCTTCGGCTGGCTTGGATTGCCTCACTGCAGCTGCACTAATTACAGTCGTAGACTCCAATTCATCATTAATGGCAAAATTAGACGCTATTTCAATTTTAGTATCACCAGTTGACTGGATAGCTTCCATAATATCGGTCAACGCATTGGTAGTTGAATTTTTTTCATCTGTGGAAATTTTAGAGTCAACTGGTGTTTGTTCTGTAGCGGGATCAGAAGAAGCACTTTCTTCGATGTTTTCTTCTTCGTTATCTGACGTCTCAGTTCCTTCGTTTGGTGGTACCAATTGTTTCAGCTTTTGGTTGATTTCGTCCGTTCTTTTATTGATGAGCTTTGTCAATTGATCCTGCAAAGCAGTAAACTTGGTGCTTATCATGTCGTTGATAAGACCCAAAACAATATTGTTATTTTGTTGCATCACGCGCTCCATGCGAGCGTGAAAGACTTCTAGCTCCTGCGGCGGCACGTCTATGTTTATGACGTTAGTTGTGGGCGGACACTCTTGACGGAAAGATTGGGAGGGATTAGGATCTATTTCATCTCGAATGCGACTAATGATATGTTCGGTGACGTCGTCACTTTCGACAGCAGCTTTGAGCGACGCCTGAAGTTCGTCGATGGCTAAAAGAGAAACCTGCTGCGATGTGGTCCCACTGTCCGCATTGATTTCGGTTCTGTACACGGGGATTAGCTCATCCTTGGAACGGGATCTTTGACACTCTAAGATGAATCTCATTACCGGCTTGGGAACCGTCAACGGCTCACCATCATCTTCCACTTGAGCTGCGGTACATGACAGGAGACATAAAACTCCCAGAGTAACTCCCAGCAACATTGCACTGTGTATGTAAATCAAATAAATCTACTTGATATCGGAAAAAATGTAATAGACTGTACAATTGGCTGTTGGAAGCTCTGTTGTAATTCAATCAAAACCACTCTACCACAAATTCATTTGTGAACACCAGAAACAAGAGGCTCAACGTTCATGTCTTACGATCAAGGCCAGACGAGAGAATGATCATCCTGTTCTCGGGCGGCGACTTTTAATACCCGGAGAGTTTCGGTCAAACGGTCAAAATTCTTGTTATGCTAGCCGGCCACTAACGGCGTCTCTGTTGTCAAACCACCTTTTTGTTTTCTGCATGAGAGAATTTTCATTATTTTTTAATGTCCAGTGCTTAATGGCCTACGGATCCGCTATACGACCTTTGTAGTCATGCCCCGATCTCGCTCCTACCACTACCGCAAGATGTCGATTTATTCTTTTAATACCATCCACTTATGAGATGTCGTTAATCAGTCTGTTATTTCCGGGAGCTATAGTAATATAAGATCTGTTTAGTTTAAAGCAGCATGCAATTATTATTGTTATAACCTAAGCGAACATTCGACGGGCTCACGAGATCATTGCTGGTAGTGATTTCAAACCAATTCGTACTTATTTGGCTATTTAGAAATAAAATACTTTAAAAAAAAACTTCTTAAAAAACCACGTTTTTCTTGTGGACTAAAAAGTAGAAAATGAATTATGGCTCGCCCCAAAAAACGTGGGTGGGGCTGTACGTTCACCATAAAATTTCCAAAATTCGTGTGTTGTGTGCTTTTCGCTTTAATCATAAATCTGTCCGAAACACGTTTTTTTGGGCGAGCCATAATTTAATTTCTACTTTTTAGTCCACAAGAAAAACGTGGTTTTTTAAAAAGTTCTTTTTAAGTATTTTCTTTTCTCCTATTTAGTCCGTTGCTACACATGAAAAACGTTGTCGCGAGCCAATTTACTTGCCTTGACGTACGTATCGATGATACGCAGCGTCAGCGCCTGCTCGTCTATAACGTCAGCGCCCGCACGCCATACTATATATATACTATATATATATATACTTTACTCGATTAAGCTAATTTAGGTCTCTAATTGCTAGTTTTTATTATTGTATCTGAAATTGTTAGGCGAAAATAGCCTGCATGCCGAATTTAAAATCTCTAGAGCAATCAGAATTTTCGTTTTCAATGTTAACAACAAACAAACAAACAAACAAACGCGAAGCTAAGTTAAGAAAAACGTGTTAAAAATTAGTGATTTATTAAATACGAAATAAAATAAGAATTGCCTTATATCATTGTCAGAATAAACGGTCAACTTAAACTCATTTACTCCCTTTATTAATATCGTGAACATTGAGGATTGGAGGATTTCATTGATAGATGCAGGTTAATTTATATAATATAATATGAATTATATTATATAAATTAATTATTTTAATAATTATTTAATTATTAATTATATTATGGTTAATTTATATAATAAATAATATAACAATAATTATATTATTGCTTAACTGCTAAGTATGAGTTTAGTTATAGAGAGAAAAATATATGACTATAGTTATGGAGAGAAAAAAATTGCTTAGAAGTTTTTGTTGAATATGTTCGCTTTGTTGGTTTTAGCTTGCAAGATTTAATAATGATATGATATTATATTAGTGTCAGCTTTGGGGCGGGGGCTTGCACCTGACCACATTTAAATAAGCATCGAGATTGACTCCGTTTCAGGGTTTTCAAGGCCTGGGCAGCAAGGGTTCTGCTAATAGGAACAGATTGAAATTAACTAGAGCGGATGGGAGAAACTGGTTGGTTAATGGCAACAAATTAAAGATTGCCAGTTTTATTCTTAGCTCACGTGACCTGCTCGATAATGGTGGCCACTGGGCGAACTGGGAGACAAGGCACGTGGTGATGACGAGGTGTCAGGAGCACGTGGTGATGACGAGGTGTCAGGAGCACGTGGTGATGACGAGGTGTCAGGAGCACGTGGTGATGA
>NW_025944520.1:0-2079 GCF_000764305.2 Hyalella azteca
GATATTTGGAAAACGTGTGGAGGATGAGGGAGAGGAGGAGGGTGATAAGAGTGGAGTCCTGAGGAATGGAGGGTTATGAGAGGGGAGGGGGGGGAAGACATATATGACCGTGCCGAATTGTTTTAGCACGTTGTTTTACTTTTTTGGGATTGTCAAATTTTTATATTTTTTCTTAGGACAGCTGTGAATATGGTATATTTGAACTTTTTTGCATAAGAGTGTGAACTTTTACTTTTTTTGATGCTAGTGAAAGTTTTTAGGCAGCGTGTATGACCGATTTAAAGGTCGTGACCGTAGGTCACCACGCACCCCAATTCCAATATGTATATGTTTTCTAACTAGGAAAGAAGTTTTCGACAAAATCGGCAGTGTTTTAAGACTAATCATTCCGTACCTTGGCTATATTTTCCCTCCTTTTGCAGACGTTCAGGTACTAATAGTCGAAATATGAATGAGTTAGCAATTTGTAATTAGCGATCAAACATAATCCAGAAAGATACTCAACAATAACACTAAGGGATTTATACCAAAAAAACATCCCAATTCATGGCCTATCAGTTCAGGGGTAATAAAAATACATAACTCAGTACTCACTGCAGTGAGTGACCGAGAGCGCATTTTCTCGTCGACGAAAACGTGAAGTCACGGACGGACGGACAGACGGACGGACATGGCGAGCACAATAGTGAATTTTTTCCATAAATGACATAATGAGCTAAAAAGAGTTAGATCTGTTGGTTTCCATCATTGTTGTAGTGTTACGAGCTTACAAACACTCACAATTAATATTTTGGATTAGGAATCTTGATTTGCCATGAATTAATGAAACTGATTACCAAAAATAGGACCTATGAATGACTCCAGATTGCTTACCGTCGAGTCTATTGGTGTCAGGTAATTGAGGTAAGGTGTATTATTTTCATTTGCTCTATGCATGGATATTTCTTTAAGAATCAGGGTGTACCGATTCCACACAACTCAGAAATCGCCCGCAACTTGCCAGCGAATTCTAACACAAAAGACAATTTTTGCTCAACTAAACAGCTAATAATCTCCCAATTCTGATCTGACGATTCATACCGCGCTGTCCTGCTATTTAGCGCTGTCCTGCGATCCATTAGCAATCGTCTGCTAATGGATCGCAATGGTCATCGACACACGGCGACGGAAAGCACCTTTTAATGATGGACCCCAAATTACACAGTTCTCTTAACTCGCTAGTCCGACCATCACGCCATCGCATGCTCACTCGCACGTGTAAAGTTTGGTGCTCATGCTTTGCATTTTAAAGTTGGCTTGTTATATACTTGTATATAACAACAAGTATACTGCATATACATGTTGGCTGGGCTTTAGAAAGTTTAATGCCATTTAGTGTAATATATTCATTAATACTGATGAATGAATTATTTTCTTACACGTTAATTCAAACAAGTTTCAGCCCGCTTATGAACCTATAAATACCTGTAACATCAATTGTGCAATGATAAAATTATTTCACGGAATTTTTCCAGTATAATAATTTGATCCAGTAATGAAAAACTGAAATCGAAAATGAAGTCACTTGTGATTCGATTGGACAGCTGCACTTTAATTGGATCAAGTCATAAACTCGTCACAACATGAAATTCTTCCCTTGTAGCTGATGCCTGAGAGTCTCAAACAAGTCGGACTCTCTAACAAACCTAATTTAAAGTAATTTACATTCCATTGAAAGTTCAATTTTGGACGCCTAGAACGCATTCCTCGGGAGCACGTCTTCAATTTGCTGGCTGAAATTGTTATGTTTTGTAATAAGACTTAAAGTTCTGTTCGATGCTCGATGAATTCAGCAAGATATTTGAAGTGGTACAAGTTCAATTGAAGCACTCACGCATGGCACATTCTTCCACACGCAAGTTCCACACTCTCACACGCCCCACACTCTCACACGCCCCACACTCCCACACGCCCCATACTCAAGCACGCCCCACAGTCCCACACTCCCACACGCCCCACACTTACGCACGCCCCACACTCCCACACTCACGCCCCACACTCTTCCACACGCACGTCCCACACTCTTCCACACTTCCCAAC